>NW_017616934.1:18339-221912 GCF_001879475.1 Ipomoea nil
GCATTATATGGTTTAAAACAAGCACCACGTGCTTGGTATGACACTCTATCATATTTCCTTATCAAATGTGGTTTTACGAAAAAGAGTGGTTGATAAAACCTCTTTCGTATCAAAGATGGTGATCATATCCTACTTGTGCAAATATACGTTGATGATATTATCTTTGGATGCACAAATCAAGAACTATGTGATAAGTTCTCAAGCTCATGCAAGGAAAATTTGAAATGGGCATGATGGGAGAACTAAAATACTTTCTTGGGTTACAAGTTAACAATGTCCTGATGGAATGTTCACAGTCAGGCAAAATACACGAAAGATTTAATGCGAAAGTTTGGAATCGATGGAAAAACATCTGTCAAAATTCCAATGAACACATCTTTGCGTATTAAAATTAATAATGAGGGAAAAGATGTGGGTCAAACAAAATATAGAGGGATTATTGGATCTCTCTTATACCTCACAGCGAGTGGACCTAACATTTCTTTCGCTGTTGGGTATGCACGATTTCAGGCTAAAAAAAGAAAGCCACCTAAGCACGCCGTAAAAGATCCTAAGATACCTCAAGGGAACCCAAAGTGTTGGTCTTTGTACCGGAGAGAAGGGTCCTTCGATCTAATTGATTATTCAAATGCAGATTTTGCTGGGTGGGGTTAACTGAAAGGGTACCTCTGGAACCTGCTAGTTCCTAGGGGGAAGACTCGTGTCATGGTTTAGTAAGAAACAAAATTCTATTGCTACTAGCACTGCTGAAGCTGAATACATAGCAGCTGGAAGTTGTTGTGCACAAATACTATGGATGATGCAACAACTTAAAGATTATGGAATTGTAGCATGAGAAGTTCGAATCAAGTGTGATAATACAAGTGCTATTGCCTTAACACACAATCCAGTGCTACATTCTCAAACCAAGAACATTGATATTAAATATCACTTCATTCGAGATCATGTTGAAAAGAAGGATATTCTGCTCGAATACATCAATACTGATGATCAATTGGCAAATATTCTCACAAAGCCTTTGAATGAGAATAGATTCTCATCCCTACGACATGAACTTGGAATGATCAAAATGGTTTAGTCGGAAGATTGAATCCGTAACGTATACTCTTTCATATGAACTAAGACATGTGCAAGAAGATTCCTGAAAGATTCCAAAAGAAAATCTTGAAACGAATAAATGTAGAAAATGAAAATATCTTGAAAGAAGGGTGAAAATATCTTGGAGATATCTTCACGCAAAATAACGCCTTTTCCCACTATAAAAAGGCCAGCTTCCTCATATGAAAAGCTCACACTAATCTCACATAGAATTCTAGTTTGTTTTAATTTATTTTTTTATTGTAGGTATGAGTCAAGGAAAAGGAAAGGAGAAGATAGACGAAGCATCAGAAAAATATGATGCTCGTAGAGAGCAATACTTGAAGGAAGCACGAAAGATGACCAATGAAAAGGTCATCAATATCAGAGAACACTCCGACAAAGAAGAGATCACATTGTCTCCATCTGAGTTGGCTGAACAAAAGAAAGAATTGGACAAAATCCTAGCAGATTCACGAGCCAAAACGGAGTGAACATGCTCGAAAGTTTGCAAATGAGAGAATCATGTTCATCAAAAAGACGGGTAGCAAATCTGACGTCGAAACTCCTGCTACGTTTCGCTGGTACCCTATTCACAAAAGATCACAAAGTCTGATGGACCATTTCGCATGTTCAAATTCGACCACCAACTGAATTGGTGTCTCATGTGTCCTCTCTCACTATCAGTGAGTTAGACGAATACAAGGATGTGAAGTGCGTACTCGAAAGAAGCGATAGTTTCGACTATTCACCATCAAGCACTCCACTTGCTCTATCTACCTCTCTATGGTCAACTGCCAACAGCAAGAAAAAGAAAGACTAATCTCTTGCAGTCCCTTTTGGCATGTTATCATTTCCTTTCTTGCAAATCAAATAAATCCTCGCTCTTTCTGGTTGTCTTATCTTAATCACGTAATCTCATATTGCTTTCATCTATGTCATAATATCAATCTTGACCAACGAAAGATTCTTACATCTACTACAAACATCTGTATAGTCAAAAAGTCATAATGACATATTGAATTGAGGGCAACATTGATGTGAAAGAACGTTTAAAATTTCGAAACAGAAATTGAATGCATTGAGGAATTTTATGGTCATAGAAGTTATCATAATTGACTCCAACAAAATTGATGACCCATGATATATTAAAATGGCTATTTAAGGACGGCAGTCTCTCATTCTTATCATCTCACTTCAAAATGGATAATCAGAAGAACGGAAAATCCATTATCTCTAAAAAGCAGAATGCTGAAAGAAGTAAATCCAAGAGAGGTCAGGGTCAGAAGCAAGAAAAAATGAGTAAAATTCTTGCATGTCACTCAAAGCAAGAGTTGCGAGAACTGAAGAATGACATTGAAGACCCTGATTTTGACAAAAATCTCTTGAAGTTCATCGACAACATTCGTATGACCCACTTTCCTCTCCCTAAAAGTGATACAGAGTCCCTTGTATCTCTTAACACCTGGAAGAAGGAAGTTAGAAAGTGTTTGGCTGGAGAATTTGAGGAAGAAAGCCCATACTCTGTAGATGGACCAAGCATCAAGGAAAAAGAGAAGAACTGATTCTCTTTGTGGTCTTCTTGGACACATGTTATTATTATTATTATGTCTAAGTGTAATAAATGTCCATTTTTCAAGTTAGGAAATAATATGTATATATTAGGAGCTCTTCTATTTATTGTTGCGAAGCTTTATTTACTTCGTAATGACTTCTCATCTATAATCACTGGTTTCGTCTTATTATATGACCAGACCGAAGGAGTCACTACGGAACCAACATGGTCTAATCCAATGCTAAATAGTCAAGGATGAAATCAATGAGAATTGGAAAACCGCAAAAGCATTGAATGGTCATTTAATTTTACCTAAAATTGAGACCCGTGATCTTCAAATTTGTAGCTATAAAAGGATATGATCGCGAAGCATGGAAATCACTCTTCTCACACTTCAAGTTTTTTTTTTTTTTTTTTTTTTTTATAAAAAAAAAAAAAAGAAAAATCACCATGCCTCCTCGAAAACAAGTTACCAGATATGCCACCAAGAGGCAAAAGGAAATTGCTCAAAAGATTTGAGAAGAATAAGGGGATCTCTACCCAGAAATAGCCTGAGAGCTCCACTGGAAGTCTCATCTGACAGTGAGCCATTTCAGCACCATGAAGGTTTTCTGGCAGATGATCCTGAAGATGCTCCTCTTGCGGATCAACCTCCTGTACACGAAAGAAGAACATTTCCATCTAAGGACAATTGGAAGAACCCACACGCTGACAGAGACTATGTCATGTTTCTGAGCACATATGATGTTGAGCCAGAACTCAGTGAGAATACTGAAGATGGACCTGTTTCTTCTTTCAGCTCCAATAGGACAGAAACCTCAAAATGGTTAATCCGTGAGATGGGCAAAATGCTCAAGGCCAGAGAAGAGGCAAGCAAGAGCTTGAAAGGAAAAGAGAAGAAGTAGATTTCCTTTCGTATTTATGTTAAGGACTGTTATGTATGATAGAATCTCTGTTCTAGTCCCCTAAGTTCATTAATAAGAAATAATGTCTCTATGCCTCATGTCTATATTTATCAATGCGTGTCTGAAACTTTATTTGTTTCGTATCCTTTCTTTTGAAGAAAATGAATCGTTTCTGATTCAGCTTATGACGAGATATCGATATTAGATCTAAGCGGAATGGGTTAGGAATAATCCAGAAAGAAGCCATCCTTGTCTCGGAAAACAATAATTATTCTATTTTCAGTCGATGACGCCTTGAATGCTACTAAGATTCGAGTCTCAGTGACCTACCATTCCAATATGTCTCGTCTTGAAGGCATCACAACCCGTGACCTTCATTCATCTATATAAAGGACTTGCTTCAAAAAGTTTTCAAACCCATCTAAGTCTCCAAGAAAATGAAAAAGGGAAGAATATTGTGTACTTAATGGTGTCCAGCACTAAGGATGATGCGAAACGTGAACGAGGGAAGCTAAAAAAAAAATCAGATATGCTCGTGATAATCTATGTCATGGAGAAAGTTCGAAAGATCGAATGGGTCCTCTCATTGCTATTAACCTATGTCCTGCTACGAATGAAGCCCCACCTCCAATCACTCCATCTAATGCTTTGTCAACCAAGAATCGCATTGAAACCTACATCAACAATCCCATGTACGATAGGGATTACGTGATGTGGCTTCGAGATCTCCCTTGTAGTGGTCCCAGCAGTGAAGAAGAAGAAACCAACGATGAATCAGACTCTGTTCTGATTGACCTACTTACCATTGAAGTCTTTGGCAAAGATTTCATCGAGCAGAGATCTCTTGAGCTGAAGAAAGGAAAGATCAAGTAAGAAGGAAGGATCTGGGATCATCTATCGCCCTATGAAAATGTAGTTTTATGATATGTATGTTCTATGTTTCGTGTGCCTAATAAAATCATCTCCAAGTTTCATGTTCCTAGATATTGCTATCTCTAAAACATCTCCGAAACATCTTACACATGAAAGAACGACAATCGACTTCACGAAACTTTATTTGTTTCATGGAGGATCATGAATCTACATTTATGGATTAAGTCAAGACATCATCTCTCGTAGATTAGACGGTTATTTCAAAAGTCCTAATCCCAACCATTTGATGATGTTAGTGGAGAAAATCATGTGGCCGAGAAAACCGATCCACTAACCCATGATCACGCATGATCATGTCAGATGAAAGGACTGGCATTTAATGCCCATATCACGTACTCGAGTGCATTTCTCTCTCCTCATTTAATTCAGAATGATAACTTTTGATCTGATATTTACCTTATCAGATGATCTTCACAGAAGCGTTGCCTTATTAGTCAGAGTTGGCCCAAGTCTAAACTAAGCCTTACCCTTACCTTTTCAATTCAAATTCCGGCTCATCCATCAACCCGATCCTCAGAAACTAGGTATCTTCTATTTAACCTAAACACTTATACCCATAAAACTTTTCTTCTCCACTATGTTTCTTAGCCATCTCCTCATTTTTCACCAAAAAATCTCTGCATTTTTCTCTCTACCGGCACCAATGGCGAAGAAATCCAGAACCAAAGCCTCCACAAAAGATATTGAGACTTCACCCACTGAACAGCTACCATCGTTCCCTACCTCCGACGAGGCATTCATCAAGTCGAGGGAGCATTATATCGCCTGTGGCTACACGTGGGATGCACATGGTTTTCTTCAACACGTTATGGACAAAAAGTTTGGAGAAAAGGTTATCAATTTGCTCAAGGATATCGGCTTATACAGTTTTGTTACTCATGTCTACACCTTCTTCTTCACATCTGATGTTACTCAGTTATATCTAAACGCGAAGGTGTCCTCAGACGCATCAGTCATTACATCTGAGGTGAATGGAACGACCATCTCCTTGACTAGTGAAGACATCAAGAAGGCATTTGGTTTTCCTGACAGAGATGAGTCTTACCACTCTAATCTCTCGCAATATTTCTTCGATTAACATGCTTTCTAGGGCAGTATAAAAAATGCTCAAAGCAGATCAAATGTCAAGTGGCATGTGAAAAAAAAGTGGTTCAAGTTAGATTAAGAATTCACTGCAGATATTTTCAACAAGATCGTATATCACAAAACATCTGGGACGGATGATGTTACACAGGAGAAGTTGAAGATATATGATTCATGCATTTCTGAATGGTTACAAGGTTGATTGGTCGAAAGTTGTTTTCGACCATCTGCGAATCTAGCTCCACCTCCTACTTCAACCACTGAACAGCTACCATCGTTCCCTAACTGAGAAAGCACAGGAAGTCATGCTTAGGCTAGCTCCACCTCCTACTTCAACCCTTTCAAAGCTAAGGAGAAAATCAGCTACTCCCCCGCCTACTGCTCAGGGGGAAGGAAAATCCGAAAGTTTATCTAAAGCTCAGCAAATCGCACAAGCTCTTGCCATTGTGCATGTAACACCCCCGATTTTTCAACATTTTTAAAACTTAATTTCAAATGTAAACATCTAATCATCAAGATGAATAACAGCGGAAAATTAATTAAAATCGGAGAGATGTGATGCCACACCAATAAACCATGGGTGCACAGGCTAGTCAACAACAATCCAACGAAACTATAACAATTCTAAGGCACACAGACCACTAGTTCTAGGCACACATGCCAACAAAAGATAAACGTCTAGCATGGATCTATACTATCTATGGTCCACATCTAGCGTGCTCAGCATCTACTCAAAACCTGTAAAACATGGGGATAACACCCGGTCAGCGAACATTGTCGGTAACCCATCAATACGCGTTAAATATCATAGAATAGATAGATATAATCAAAAGCGTTTGAAACTGGCAATATAGTATATATCATTTCAAAACCAAGGAAGGAAGTGAACATCAAAGACTCATTAATCACTCTCAATAAAAACGAGGATCATTAACCTCACAACAACAACAAGACCACAAACACAATAGACAACACAACTCAGGATGCATCCTACCGTTCACAAGGTAGAACACATCAAGACATGCTCATAAGAAAGGAATTCACAATCACACAGTGACAACTACATGTCACAAGTTTCATAGTTCCAACCTTATGGCTATCCCCGGCCTTATCACAGTTCCAACCGTTACCTCCTAGTGCCACCCTGTACTTCTGAGTCCAACCTTTTGCCTCCGGGGACCGTCGTCCCCCACCTATACCACCCACATTTCTGCCAAACTCTCAGTACACGAGGGTACCATTAATTTCTTAATCACAAAACTGCCAAACTCGTGAGCAAAGCTCAAGTAACAAACCACCAATCTCAGTCATAGTCACACAAGGTCATCATCATTACCAAGAAGACTAAGGCTCAACAATAGTCTCAATCAAGTATCAACAAAGGGTATAATGATTTGCATACGATCACATCATAGGAATCAATTAAGAGATCACAATAAAGACATGAGACCATACTCAACAACAAGGGATTACCATCGAACGCCAAATGATTGTCAACACAAGTTACCAATCTCAATAAGAAGGAACAAACTATACATACTAGCATATCAACATCAAACTAGCATGCTCATCAAACGGGTAAACCAAAATTAGTTCCAAAGAACATTCAAGACTCAAATCAATCCAACGAATCACAAAGTTGGACCACAAGCACGATTCAAGACACCAAATCCTAACATGGATTCCTAACACACCGTTCTAGACATACGAAACATCAAGAAGACCCACAAATAGCCCAATTGATCAACATCGGGAGGTCAAAACATAAATACCGAGAAGAAAGAATCACGGGGAACAAATCCCCGGCCAACATCAATAATGTACCCCGCAGGTGGGGCCATGGGTGGACCTCCACCCGTGGTTCCGCTCGCGGGTACACACCCACAGGGCACCGGTTCCCCGCGGTTGGGGCGGCGGGTAGGCCTCTGCCCACCATTCCGCCCGCGGGTACATACCTATACTCCACAATTTCTCTTCGGGGAAAATCAACAACAAGGTCAAGTTCAAGTCCAAAACATCCAAATCTCACACACAACAATGATATGAATTGAATCCAAGAAATAGCCAAGCAATGGCATTCAAGAAACATAAGAACAAGCTCTAAACATTCACCACAAGATCATGCATCAAATCTCACAAATCATCACAAGAATAACAAGTAGAAGCCAAGAATCATCATATAAGTAAGAAAATAGGTTTGTATAGCATAGGTTACCATTGTAGTCTAATAACTTTTTCTATCCACCTTTAATAACCTTTTCCTAAAGCCCTCCTCCCACACCAACTTCTTACACCAACCAAAACACACAAAGATTATAACTTTAGTTAAAGACACCTAAAAGAAGGTTAAAAACACCAAAAAGCTAAGGATCTTACCCTTTCCTATGCTCAAGAAGGAGAAAGTAGGAATCTTGGAAGTTCAATTTCTTACTTGGAGAAGAAGTTAAACCATCTTAGAGATAAGCTAGAGTATTTGAGTTTAGGTTGAAAAGGTGAATGAAATGAGAAAATCTTGCTAGGTTAGCTTGAATCACAATTCTTAGGTGAAGAGACATATTTACCCTTACAAATGTTGGAAAGGCAAGGGAACAAGGACACAACTCAAGAAGCACAAGGTACAACCTTTTGACTTAAGTGACTAGTCAAAATCTAGTCCTTCGACTATCAAATTTCAGGACTTTTAGGAATGGATTAGCAAGGAAACTTGGATTAATTCTTCAATTAATCCTTGATTAGTGTTTAGATTTATGCGGTGTCATAGTGCAAGAGAGGAAGAAGCGAAAGATCACAAATGCACCTCACCCCGAAAGCTCCTTACCACAACAACCTATCATGGCAGAATAGGTCAACCCGATTCTGACACAAGAACCTGCTGTGGTAGACAAGGACGAAAGTGGGCATCCTTCTTCAACTGATCACTTAAGTCTCCCACAAGAACTTGGGTTGCCAGCAGAGACGAAAGAAGTGATCAATGAGACGGTACGAGAACCACCACCATCTCAAGATCAACTCCTTCAACAGGCCATATACGATGATTATCAGCAAGTGTTAAAATGGCATAAATGGCGTACATCCCCTCTCAACTTGTTTCTCGAAAGCCTTGATGACATGAGAAATGAGGAGGATTTTTCACTTGCTTGGATTGGCACGAAGGATGTATACCAGGCCATCAGATTGGAAACAATCGCTCGGGCGTATTCATATAAGATCACCAATCGAAGCATTGTAAAAGGAAATGCTGCAATAAGTATCGACATCAAGAAACCCCCACTTGACGATCCGGTCTTTGAGGCAGAAATGAAGGATCTTCGAGACGCCATTAGATTGTCCAAAATCAAGACGGAAATCGAGAAGTTGTACAAGAATTATCCTCACTGTAGCGTTAGTGGAATGAAAGGTGATGATTCCTGTGCTGATATTCCAGTAGAAACGAATGAAGAGAAAACTAAGGACCACCAGCCTGATAAAACCGAAAGGAAGAATGTGCCACGAAAGACTGATAATGAAGAAGATAAAGAAGACAGTAGTGAAGAAGATCATTCTGAAGAAGAAGATGATACTGATGGTGAAAATGAAGAAGATGAAGATAATGATGAAGATGATGATGGGAATAATGATGGGAATGATGATGGAGATGATGATGATAGTGATGCGGATTCTGATGATGACAGTGATGCTGACACCGAAGAATCTCCCATCATAGGTAACACAGTGATGATTCCCGAAAGGACTCCTGATGGTCAAAATTCTCCGTCAAATGATCGAAACGACTTAAGTCCTGGATCAGCTCGTGATGGCAAACCGAAAGCATCACCGAGTGCGAGACATGATGACTCTGGTCAAAAGGAGAAAGGCATTCAAACTAATGTCCATGAAGAATACATTGACGCTGAGTCCCTCCTAACTCTTCTCGCCGACACAGTTACGGCACTCAAACGACAACATCAGCGGTACAATGAGCAGCGACAGCAAGATGTTGAGATGATGAAGCATTTATCCTCACAAATGGCCCTCATTTCGGCCACATTAACTTCTATGAAAAAAAAAAACAGCAGCCTCCTGATCTCAGTCATCAAAATGAGATGCTTGACAAAATTTCCAAGGAACAACATTCGATCAAGCTTTCACAATTTGGTCTCAAGGAAAGAGTTGACCTTTCTTGTTCGAAGATTGATTCAGCAAAAGATAACATCTTTACAATGGCTGATCCTCACCAAAAAAAAAAAAAAAAAACAATGGCTGATTATCAACTTCAAATCTTGAATTATATCAAAGATCTCTCTGTCAAGGTTGACAAGCTTCTGAAGCCCTTTGATCCTCCTACTGATGATGCCAAAAAGGGGGAAAGGAGATACAAGAAAGATGATGACGATGAAGATGAGAGAAGAGGAGAGGGAACATTCGACAACAGACAAGACGATAGCAGATACAAGACACATCCCCCTCCATCGATGTCTCGACATGAACCTCCACCAAAGTCTCATCAACCACCTTCCAAGTCTCGTCAACAATCCATAAGACCCCATCCATCCTATGGCTCCAAATCCATTTACGCATTTGCAGGACGATCTCACAGAGAGAAGATAAATCTTTGTAGTAGGCTGATGAGGGAGAACTCTATAACAATGGATGGCTCAGGGACCTTTGTCAAGTTCAAAGAATATGAGAGAGGAAGCGGGAAAAGATTTGAAGGTTGTAACTTACCAATTTGGCTCAAGAAGAAAGACAACACAACAAGGCAAGAGTACCAAAGGAGAGAAAATGAGAAGATAACAAAGGAAAATGAAGCTCTTTGGCTTGAACATGAAGAAGCCAGAAACTTGAGAGAGCGAGAACTTACTCCTTTTCAAGAAATACAAAAGAAGATAAAAGATGTTTCGACAATTGAAAAAGATGCAGATACAAGTGTCAAATACGATGTCGTGTTCAAAATACACAGAGAATCCGGCAAGAGCTATGTGGAATGAATGAACTCCATAAAGCTAGTGACTTGGTGGAACCTTGGCATTGTACCAGGACGATACATTTTAGAGGCTTACAAGAATTACAGGAGCTGCAATTTTTGGAGAAAAATATGAAGGTTTGGTTCGAGAAAACCCTCTCCGAAACGTTAGAGATTCAATCAATAACAAACTAGACTTCGACAACATGCTCAAGAAGAAAAAGGAACGTGATGATAAAGAAAGAAAGGAAGCACAACAAGTGAAACTGAATCTTTTGAACATGTAATGATCCTTTTAATTTCAGTATTCTTCGTTTTGTAATTTTCTCTTTATAAATAAAAGTTTGTTTTGCACATATCTTGAGTATTCTTTTTCTTTAAATTCAGTAAATCTCATAGATCTTCATGTAAACTCATCTATAGGGCTGTTTTGTAATAAAATCTCCTTTGAAGGACATCATTCAGCCTTGTAGAAAGAGAGTAGGCTTTGGCATCATCAAAAAGGGGGAATTTGTTAGGAACAAATGTAATTAGATTTTGATGATACCAAACTAACTAAGATTGTAAACCCCTATTTTTCCTTTCGTAGTTAGGACTCTTGTGACAATTGAAAGCTATTGTACTCAACGATTGATTAAACTATGAGGTGTACGAATCTTAGTTGAGACTAGTGATAAGAGTCTAAAAGTTTATAATTTCACATTGCATTTAAGCTTATTTTCCTTGTTATTTGTTATAATTTTGTCCGAAGTATCCTCATTTGATTCATTTGTGGGCTTATGAGTAATTCTTGATGATTTAGATGAATTGAGTGATTTTTGGGGCATTTCAGATGCATGTAGAGTCAATGGGAGTCAATGAGAAGCTATGAAGATGGAGAAACACCTTTTAGAGAGCCAAATTATGGTGTGTTTATTGGTCTTGGTCATTTGGACAAACAAAGGCAAAAGTGGAGCAAAAGAGCAAGAAGTTGAAATTTTCGGACAAATCGTCCACTGCTCGGTTTTTTGATCATATCTCTGCGTAGGAATGTCCAGACCAAGTGAATTTTATATCATTGGAAAGCTAACTTGAAGGGCTACAACTTTGATTCAAGCACCAAAGGCTAATTCAAAGGTTTTGAGGGTGAAAACTGGCCTAGAAGACGACCTCAGTGCACAGGCAGTGCACACTGCCTGTGGCCACGGGTCTGGCCACGGTCGTGGCCACACCCGTGGCCACTGGGCAGTGTGCCCTGCATTTCTGGCCACGGGTGAAGCCACGCCCGTGGCCACACCCGTGGCCAGCCCTCTGCAACTTTTTGCAGCCCGTTTTTTACCCTTTTAAGAGGATTTTTCCACCCCAAAACATAATTTTCATTACATCTTTCATTTCCCTTTCATTTCTCTAGTGAGGGTTAGTTTAGAATAGCTTAGATTAGTGTAGATTTGTGTTTCCTTTCCATTTCCAAGCTCAAGAACATTGCAAATCTTGGATTTCAAGGCTTCAATAGAGAAGTTTTCTTATTCATCTCTTCTCTTTACTTTTCATCTATGCTTTCAATTTCTCTTTTAATATTGTGTATCTATTGTTATATTATGAGTAGCTAAGTGTTTTGGGACTAGGATTTGGTTTGATTTCTTGCTATTGATTCCTATTTGAGTTGTATTGCATAAAGGGGATTATTTGGGTGATCTATGGTTGTTGTGTGAAATGGGTTTGTTGAGAAATTTGTGTATGATTGTTGGATCCCAATTATATGCTTGATTTGGAGTGTGTTTGTTGCTACGAGAGTAGAGCTTGTACACTAGCCACACATTCACACACTTAATACCCAATACGAGAGTATTTTGGGTGTTAAGGGGAATCTTTGCCTTGTGTTCTTGTTTGGGCATCGTTGGGTTGAATTGTCACGAGAGTGGAGTTCAATATGAGGTTGCAAGTCCAAATAGCTACGAGAGTGGTATTTGGACACTTTTGTGCATCTCACTTACCCTATGCCTTGATTTAATTCCCTAAACCTTAGTACAATATTTGGCATCTTAGCTTGAATCAATCAAATCCCGGTCTTTTGTTTTACTTGTTCTATTTGTTATTAGTATAATCATATCAAACCAACTCCTTACCAATAGGTCTAGCTTCTAAAAGAATAGTTCTAGCTTGTGCTTAACTCTGCTTTGCAATCAATTCCTAACATTACAAGAGCCATCTCCAGTGGAACGATATCTAAACACTATACTGTGATTTGATACTTGATGGATGTGTGAAAACCGTCATCATCAAATTTGGCGCCGTTGCCGGAGAACGAACCCTGGTCTCTCAGGTGAGAGCCGAGTATCCTAACCAACTAGACTACAACGGAGGTGTTAGAGAAGTTTGGCTAACATGATGATGAATGGTTTTTGATTCACATATATTTTGATGAATGGATTTTGGTGATCTTATTTTTCTTTGAATATTGAATAGTTGTGCATAATGAAATCTCTCTTGTTCAAAGTTCTAATTTTTGTTTATGCTTCAACGCTTAACTTCTTTTGAAATTGATTGCATTTGGAATTGGGTGGTATTGCTTTTCTTTATATGATGTCTTTGTAGAGAAAAATGCCACCAAAGAAGAAGTCTGCTCCCCCTAACACAAAGAAAAGGCCAAGAATTGGGACGGGGGAGTCTAGTAAAGTACAAGAGGGGAGCACATATATTCAATCCCAAGAGGAGGAATCCCCACATTTTGACAATAAGGAATTGGAAGAAAAGTTTGAAAACTGGAAGAAGAACGGTTTTGGAGAAGTACGATATTTGCACCCGCCCGTGCTTGAGCAATTTGGCATTAAAAACAAGGTGTTTGAGCTTGTTGAAGGCCTACCGGAGTGGGAGTATTTTTTCCTTGATTTTCGTGAGCCCACTTATGCCTTACCCACTTGGGAAATCCTTGCAACACTTTCATGCCCAAGAGAGGCTCATAAACCAAGCAAGAAGGACATCAAATTCACAGTATTTGGGAAGGAATTCCAACTTAGTGCAGATGACTTGGCTATCCACTTGGGTTTTTATACGAGAGAGGAGTTCGACGAGCATAACTCCATGAAATCGTTGACCGATGTCCCCGATCCTCCAGGCCGGCAAGCATTTTGGGACCAAATTTCTCTTCAAGGCTATGATTATGATCCAGGTATTAGCAAGCAAAGTGAACTTCCACTAGAGTTGAGGATCATCCACAATATTTTTGCCCACTCATTTACAGGCCGAAAGTCTTCTCCCGGGGTAGTGAGAAAAATTGATCTTTTATGTCTCTACAACATTGTCAACAAGGTTCCAATCCATTTGGGTGTTGTTATGGCTAGCATGTTCCACAATCACACAAACAAGGATCTAGCAACACCGTACATTGGACCTTTTGTTACGAAGCTATTAAAGAGCTTGGGTTTTGAGAAACAATTGGAGGAATTGCAGCACATTGCACTTATGATCCCTCAATCTGAGCGCTGGCTCTTGAATTTAAAAATCTCACGCCCAATACCTGACCGTGTGCATGAGCAAGAAGTACCAGCTCCCCCCCGAAGCCGACCCATTCATGTGGCGGACTCCTATGAGCAAATGCAAGCGTTTCAGCAACAGTTGTTTGATGGACTTAGAGCGGACATGAATTCTAGATTTGATGGCTTCCAATCCACAGTGCTCCAGGAACTCCAGTCCTTACGCGCTTCCGTGGGAAATCTTGAGACTCAAGTCACAGAAATGTGGACCCAGTGGCAGGACTTCAGAGCACATCACTACCCCACTCAAGGGCCTCCGAAGCACTGACTCCCTTCTCTTTTATTTTAAATTTGCTTTACTGCACTTTTATTTTATTTTATGCTTTCTTTAGTTGGTTTTACTTAGCACATTTTGAGCCCACGTAGGTTGCATGAACCTCCTCCTACTTCCCATGAATCATTTCAGGGAACTAGCACTTCTTCATCCTCGCTTTTGGATTATTTTTGTGAATTGTTCACGCTAGAAGGATGGATTTTGTTTCTTTTATTTCTTGGTGTTACGTTCCTTGTCCTTTTGATTATTGTTTCTAACTTCTCTAACACCGGGGACGATGTTTTTGTCTAAGTGTGGGGGGTTCGCTTTGGGCTTTATTTTATTTTTTTTGCTTATTCTTGCTCTTGAGCTTTGGAAGATAATTGTTCTTTTTAGCATTTAGTTTTCTTTAGGTTGTTCTCTTCGCATTTAGTTTCCTCTTTTAGTAGTTGTTGAAATCTCCCTTTTTGCTAAAATCATTTAGGATTTCACCTTGTAGCTTCTTGTAGTTGTGATTACTCCCCTTTGTTGGTTTGTGGTTTGTCTTGGTGGAACTTGTTACAACTCAACTTGTGATTGATGAGTCAAAGTGTAACGCATGATTGATCTATTCTCTTGCCAATGACCTTGTTAACCCCTTAATAATTAAATAAATTCTTGATCTTGTGTGTTGTGCATTGCTAGTGAAGGCCACTGGGCAGTGTGCCCTGCATTTCTGGCCACGGGTGAAGCCACGCCCGTGGCCACACCCGTGGCCAGCCCTCTGCAACTTTTTGCAGCCCGTTTTTTACCCTTTTAAGAGGATTTTTCCACCCCAAAACATAATTTTCATTACATCTTTCATTTCCCTTTCATTTCTCTAGTGAGGGTTAGTTTAGAATAGCTTAGATTAGTGTAGATTTGTGTTTCCTTTCCATTTCCAAGCTCAAGAACATTGCAAATCTTGGATTTCAAGGCTTCAATAGAGAAGTTTTCTTATTCATCTCTTCTCTTTACTTTTCATCTATGCTTTCAATTTCTCTTTTAATATTGTGTATCTATTGTTATATTATGAGTAGCTAAGTGTTTTGGGACTAGGATTTGGTTTGATTTCTTGCTATTGATTCCTATTTGAGTTGTATTGCATAAAGGGGATTATTTGGGTGATCTATGGTTGTTGTGTGAAATGGGTTTGTTGAGAAATTTGTGTATGATTGTTGGATCCCAATTATATGCTTGATTTGGAGTGTGTTTGTTGCTACGAGAGTAGAGCTTGTACACTAGCCACACATTCACACACTTAATACCCAATACGAGAGTATTTTGGGTGTTAAGGGGAATCTTTGCCTTGTGTTCTTGTTTGGGCATCGTTGGGTTGAATTGTCACGAGAGTGGAGTTCAATATGAGGTTGCAAGTCCAAATAGCTACGAGAGTGGTATTTGGACACTTTTGTGCATCTCACTTACCCTATGCCTTGATTTAATTCCCTAAACCTTAGTACAATATTTGGCATCTTAGCTTGAATCAATCAAATCCCGGTCTTTTGTTTTACTTGTTCTATTTGTTATTAGTATAATCATATCAAACCAACTCCTTACCAATAGGTCTAGCTTCTAAAAGAATAGTTCTAGCTTGTGCTTAACTCCGCTTTGCAATCAATTCCTAACATTACAAGAGCCATCTCCAGTGGAACGATATCTAAACTCTATACTGTGATTTGATACTTGATGGATGTGTGAAAACCGTCATCATCAACTAGCATAATAGGTCTACTTGAAAACACGAAGATAACAAGATGGTCGAAAGATGATTGCAGACGAAAGATGGATTGAGCAACTCTCGGATAGACATCTCTCCACAAAATGGATCTCATCATAAGTCAAAAGATAAGGACAATCTTTCGAAGATCTTCTCCGAGAAAACAAGTTTCAGATAAACTTGTAAAGACAACCTTCATTAAAAATAAAGAAAGAAGAATGTTGTCTCATGAATGCGCAATCATTCGGACAAAAGGTGTCCTAGGAATGATTTTCACAAAAGACAAGGAGCATTAATTCCGTTGTGCATTAAAAGTTTCTTACAAAATTGTGCAAAGCATATATCTAAGACGAAACCTTAATTCCGTTGTGCATCGCTCCGAAATGACCAACTTTGAAAAATCGATTAGAGTCTATTCACCCCCCCCCCTCTAGACTCTCTTTTGACCCTACCGGGACCAACAAAGTTACTGGAAATATATATATAAAAAAATTGTATATATATGTTGCAGAAATATGATTATGTAAAGATATATATTTAAAAATGAAAAATGGAATAGAATCATTTAGTATCAACAATTTATAAGGAAAATTTTGTAATTAAAGATGGAAAAGGTTTTGCAAATACGAGATGGAAATATAAGGTTTAGCCAAAATTTGAATGAATATTAATCGAGATGGAAATTAATAATTTTTACACCATATGTTATTTTATACTAAGAATATAAGGATTGTGTAATTATAAGGTTTAGCCAAGTATGTCAACAAAAAATAAGGTTTAGCCGGGATGAAAAAAATATTAATCTCGGTTATATATTTTATAAAATGTAAAGTTACTTGAAATATTTAAAAAATTCTGTATATATATGTTACTGGAAATATAGTTATATAAAGATATATATTATATTTATAAATGGAAAAAAATGAATAGAATCGTTTAGTATCCACAATTTATAAGGAAAATTGTGTAATTAAAGATGGAAATGTTCTTGCAATACGTATGAATGATTCAAAAGAAATTAATTATGTCTGATTTTGTAACATATCTTTATCCAAAATCATAGGACCTCATTACAATGGGTATATATAAAGATGTGTAATTATGTATAGAATGTGTAAGGAAATTAAATATGATCCCCATATATAATTCATTGAACACTGATATTTAAAATCTCTAAAGTTTTAGCACCAGATGCGTATATCTACCCATTGACTACGGATGCGTACATCTACACATTGACTATTAATTGGACAATTATTCGATCAAATTCAAGCAATGATAACATCATAAAAATACAATCGATCCAACTCAATTCTTCAATTGCATTATATAATATTCGATGTAATAATTTATATAATTATATATCGATCCAAATATTATTAAAATATTTTAACAAATTCATTCCGTGCAACGCATAGGCGAAAATACTAGTATATATAGAATTAATTTCTTTTTGCTCTAATCCCTCATTTAATTATGAAATCTTAAATTTAGAGTCCAACAATGGTTAGTTGCATAAAATTCGCAATCAGGAGGAGAGGGAGAATACAATTTTACCTTAAATACAACTCAACTCATTCTTGAAAATCCCTAAAACTCCTGCAAACCTTCGATCAGCTTGTAGGATACGATGGGCGGCGCATCGGAGAAGACGCAACCTCTTCTTCTTCCCCAAGATATTCTCGTCGGAATCCTCTCCAAGCTCCCCGCTAAATCGCTAGTACGATTCAGGTGCGTTTCTAAATTCTTTTGCGCTCTCATAGCCGACCATGGCTTTGGCGTTCTGCATCGCAGCTTGTCCTTGACACTTCCCACTAGGGCGGGCATCCTCATCGCTATCATACAGCCAAAGCGGCTCTCCTCCCGTTCCTCCCATGTGTATTACACCATAAATTTCAGCCAAGGGCAGCCGGGAATGCTCCAAGCCAACCGTCTCGGCTACTTGGACGCTGAACCATTTCTGGAAGGCTGTCTACACTCCTCCTCGGATGGCCTGATTTGTATGTCCAGACCCAATGGAGACGTCGTTGTTTGCAACGTTTGCACGGGACAACGTATTTCCCTTCCGACAATCCAATTCCACTTCCCCCATCCATCTTTATCCTGTGCACAGTTGGGGTTTGATTCACAATCTAAAAGATACAAGGTTTTGATGTCAGCCTGTATGATTGATCGAGGCAGCACGCCCATCCGCTTCGAGTATAAGCATTGGGTTTTGACTGTGGGAGTGGACAAATCATGGAGGGAGATCAACTACCCCTTTTCCTACCCCTTCTACCCCTTTGATGACTATGCCTGCTTTAACTTCTGCTATGATACTAGTGTCTACATTGACGGCGTTATCTATTTCTATAATTGGCTCACTAAAGTTGATTGTCCTAGCTTCCACATAGTAGCATTTGAAGTTGGGTCTGAGACTTATTTTTTGATACCATTTCCAACTGAACTATCATCATTATGGGAATATTATGTAGTTTTATCTTCAGCTTGGGAAAAAAATCACTTTCTTAACCAAAATTTTGCATTTCTACAAGTTGATGGAGGTCGACTGGCTATGGTTCGTGTTCGCCCAAGAGAATTCTACATGGATGTTTGGACTTGGGAGAAATCTAAGGAATGCTGGGAGAACATTACTATGACCATTCCATTAGAAGAGGGACTTAGGAGCACATTCCTGCGTCATACTACAAATCATGATGGGGAGATTGTGTTGTTATTTATGAATAGTGAACGGCTTTCCATTTTGATTTGTAATTTGAACACTGAGGTTTGGAGACAATTTGATTTGGGTGGAGTTGAGGAATTTCCAGAAGAAGTTAGAATGTACGGGACCATGGACAATGTGTTTTCTTTGGAGTAGTTGACAAGCGTGGTCTGATATGCTTGGGAAAAATGAGTGCTTCAATTCACAGGATTAATATTTCATTTTTATATATTAGTAAGGTTGTCCATTACACTACGGATATGTAACTTTGCAAGGGGGCGAGGCAATCCCTTTAGTTTATTTGAAGCTAAAGGTTTGAGAAAACAATATAATGCCCATTTTTGGGATTCTTGCTGAACTTCATGTGCAAACAATTGTTGGATTAGTATTTCTCACATGATACGAATTGAAGTATTTATTTCTCACATTATTTTTGCTAAAATTATAAATCCCTATTTTTGTTGATATATATATATATATTATTTATTTTAATTTATCGACTTATTTCCACCTACAATCGTAATTAAGGTGAAAATAAGGGACCGCCTACGAATTATTAAAAAACAAAAAACCATTTTAAAAGAAAAATAATTTTTTTGTTAGTATATACAGAATATCATGTTGTCAAAGTAATTTTCCAATTTTTTTATCGAATTGGCTAGATATGGATTGCATGGTCTCACTATTCTATAAGAAAAGAGTACACGAAGTATGTTGATCCATGTGTTGCATCGGTTGCCTCATTAAAAACCTTAGCCTAAGAAAAAATCCAGTGGGAAAAAACTTAGCTAGCCAAGGAAAAGAGTACAACCATAAACCTTCTGGGCATAATCTCCAAGATTTCAAGAGTCTTCAGGACTATTCACTCAAGTGCACCGACATCGGTTGCCTCATTAAAAACCTTAGCTTGAGAAAACCCTGGGGGGAAAACTTAGCTAAGGGAAAAAACCTTAGCTTGAGAAAACCCAGTGGGAAAAACTTAGCTAAGGGAAAAAAAGTACAACCATATGCTTTCGTAGCATAATCTTCAAGATATCAAAAGTCCTCTAGATTTTCCATTTTAACACAGCTAGGGGTTGTCGCTCCCCCTGAAGATAACATTCTTCTAAGCCTACGCATCCCAATTTTAGGCAGAGACTTAGTGAACATATATGCAAGATTGTTCAGTGGGGCAAACATTCTCAACAAGAATTTTACAACTCTTCTAGAGTTCATGTGTGTAGAAGGACTTAGGTGCAACATGTTTTGTAAGGTTCCCCTTAACAAAACTATTAGTTGCTTGTGCAACACAATCTTGGTCTGATATGCTTCGGAAAAATGAGTGCTTCAATTCACAGGATTAATATTTCATTTTTATATATTAGTAAGGTTGTCCATTACACTACGGATATTTCTCACATGATACGAATTGAAGTATTTATTTCTCACATTATTTTTGCTAAAATTATAAATCCCTATTTTTGTTGATATATATATATTATTTATTTTAATTTATCGACTTATTTCCACCTACAATCGTAATTAAGGTGAAAATAAGGGACCATATATTTTAGGATTTGTGTAGCCTACGAATTATTAAAAAAAAAAAAAACTATTTTAAAAGAAAAATAATTTTTTTTATTAGTACATACAGAATATCATGTTGTCAAAGTAATTTTCCAATTTTTTTTTATCGAATTGGCTAGATATGGATTGCATGGTCTCACTATTCTATATTCTATAAGAAAAATGCACTACCACTAATTAAAGGTATATGCACAATAAATTTTATTTATGTATAATAGCTAGTAAATTACACAAAACTAGTAAACCCTCTCCAGAGTCTCATTATTCTAGTTTGAAGTTTTGATATGATGGAACAGGTAAATTAGGAATATGCTTCAATAGAATTATAGAATACATTTTTTCTGTTGTAATTCGGCCTATCAACTCGTTGGTTCTCGCGCACTCGCGTGATGTTTGCACGGTAATGCTTGGAGATTGTATGTATATGAGTATATAGAATAGATAAGTAAAAGGGGAGGAAGAACACAATGTATAGAACACAATCACATGAGACTATCTTTTCATTAAGCTTTCACCCTCAATTTATAGGGATGATTACAACCTTTCACATCCTTTAACATAAGTAATGAAATAAGTAAAGGCTAACAAAAGGTCACAAGTTTAATGGCCATAATAATAAAATATTTATAACACTCCCCCTTGGCCATTAAATAACTATACTCATGCCTCGTTAAAAACCTCGCTAGAAAAACCTAGATGAGGAAAAGAGTACACGAAGTATGTTGATCCATGTGTTGCACCGGTTGCCTCATTAAAAAGCTTAGCCTAAGAAAATCCAGTGGGAAAAAACTTAGCCAAGGAAAAGAGTACAACAAGCCTTCTGGGCATAATCTTCAACTTTTCAAGAGTCTTCAGGACTATCCACCACTCAAGTGCACCGACATCGGTTGCCTCATTAAAAACCTTAGCTTGAGAAAACCCTGTGGGAAAAACTTAGCTAAGGGAAAAAGAGTACAACCATATGCTTTCGTAGCATAATCTTCAGGATATCAAAAGTCCTCTAGATTGTCCATTTTAGCACAGCTAGGGGTTGTCGCTCCCCCTGAAGATAACAATCTTCTAAGCCTACGCATCCCAATTTTAGGCAGAGACTTAGTGAACATATATGCAAGATTGTTCAGTGGGGCAAACATTCTCAACAAGAATTTTACATCCCTTCTAGAGTTCATGTGTGTAGAAGGACTTAGGTGCAACATGTTTTGTAAGGTTCCCCTTAACAAAACTATTAGTTGCTTGTGCAACACAATCTTATTTGTCCTCATATGGGACATTGAGGGTAAAAATATAACAACTTGGCATCATAGGGATCAAATAAAAGAACCAGTGCTCAAGTAGCCCATCAAGACCACATATGGGTTTCTCACATAAACGTCAAAAACTTTGTACCTCGAAGGTGCTGGAGGATATGTTAAAATACCATTCCAATTTTCATTGTAGGGGGAACACTAAATGTTGCTAGCAATTTCATCGCAAATTCAATATCAGGCCTGATGCGATTATGGAACTTCTAGTTCAATAATAGTGCTCCAATAGTAATGAAGTAATGGACTTCCAGTCCCTAAATATCCTCATTATAATCTTCATGTCTAAATGGTCATTTATCTACTTCAAGAGATTATTGGGCAACCGTTTGTGTGATAAGTAAATACTACTTTCTATATAAAACATCTTCAAGATATTTTTCAAGTAGGCTAACTGGCGTATAAAACTTCTTCAAGGAGAAGCTCGATCTTCAGGTCGAGACAATACTTGGATTTCCAAGTCTTTTATTTCAAAACTTCGTCTTTCGACATGAGCTGATATCACCAAGCTCTCTATGTGTTTCAATAACATTTAAATCATCATTACCGACTGAGATAATAAACAAATAACTCCATTAACAATTCTTTAACGAACACATAATAGTACATATTTGCATATTCCTTCTTCGGGAGGAAAACACTCAGTCAATAATATTCAAGTCATACAAAGACTTTAGTAGTTTAATGATGTTGGAAAAATTAGCTTAAAATGGCATAAAATGGCATATTAAGTGGCTATTTTGTGGTACAATTATCAGTGGGGTCCACTTCCGATTTGGGTCGGGTCAAAGTGGATTCGGATTCTTCGTAGTAAGACGAAGAGATTGATATATTGTACGCTCAAAACGGATAATGGGTGAATGAGATATTGATTCTCAAAGTAGACCCATTTAAGTTGGAAAATGAAGGGAAATGTAGGACTTTGTCCCACATTGGTTTGGAAACAAGATTTGCCCCCCTTATATACATGAGCTCTTTTCAAGCTTGTAGAATTGTATAGCATAGAGGCTCTCTCGCGCGGGGGGGGGGGGGGGTGGGGGATGCAAATCAAAATCCAACTAGAGGACATGAAAAAGGCTTGAAATCGGCACCTGCGGGCATAAGTTATGTCTAACTTCGGTATCATTTTCCATCTGTTATAGTCACTTGGCTCGGCCAAAACCGAGAACACCACTCTCGTGCCATAGAGAGCACGAGAGGTTGTGGTGCATGGCTCGGCCAAAACCGAAAACACCACTCTCGTGCTACAGAGAGCACGAGAGGTTGTGGTGCACCGAGAGCAAAACTCTCGTGCAACGGTGAACACGAGTGGTGACCGTTAATTCCAATTTTTAAATTCTGAGTTTAATCCTACTTAGTGGTGACCGTTACAGGTGTTACACAATTGGTTTTAACACCAATTTAATGGCCATGTTGAATGCTATCACTCCAACATCCCTATATAAAGAGAGGTAGAAGCAGTAGCATTTTAAAAACAGTGAGAAAACAAAAGGAATTCCAGTAGCTTTCCATCTCAAAACTCTGCCTCTACTCTCGTCTTTTAGCCAACCAGTGTTCTAAGCTTTGCTTTGTTTGCAGGGTTCCTTGTTTAGGTGCTTAAACAAGGAATCGTAGCACGTTTTATCCTGGGAAACCTAGGCTACAACGCTCCTAGCACTTGTGGGAGGTAGCAAATAAGGTTTTAAGGAAAAGAACTTTGTGTTCGAACTCGTGCTAAACCTTTACCCAAACACTCAACCTTTTCCTTCCCAATTTTCTGTTTTCCCATATAATATTAATCTTTCCGTAGGATTATTATTATTTTTGGGAATTTTCAACCATATTACCCAACAATCTTAAAACCTTATATCCGTTTCCCGTTGGTTGTTTATCTCTAATTTCCTAGAAGAAATGGAGAATCTAGTTTTGCCAGCTCTCGGGGAGGAGAATGTTGTTGAAAACAACAGTGGTGGGAATGGCAATAATGTTGCTAATTCCCAGGCTACACCAGTGAACGTTGGTTCACAAGATGGTGGGAGCACCGAGGGATATATTCCCATGACTCGGGTACCTACGGTACCGAGTGGTTCGGCCGAAAGACCGGAGAAATTCACCGGTATTGGATCGAATTTCAAAAGGTGGCAACAAAAGATGTTGTTCTACCTAGCAACTCTCGGCTTGGCGAGATTTTTGACCGAGAAGGTTCCCGAACTAAGGGAATAGGATGCCCAATCCGTGATGGCAGTTGGCTATTGGAAGGATTCGGACTTCCTATGCCGAAACTACATCCTAAATGGATTGTGTGATGCGTTATACGATGTATATCGCAAGATTGGCACAGCGAAAGCGATGTGGGAAGCTTTGGATCATAAATACCGAAGTGAGGATGCCGGCGCAAAGAAATTTGTGGTTGGCCGATTCCTTGACTTCAAAATGGATGATTCCAAAACCGTGCTAAGTCAGGTTGAAGATTTACAACTAATCTTTGATGAAATCCGTGACGAAGGCATGCCGTTGAGTGAAGCCTTCCTAGTGGGATCTGTTATCCACTTGCTGCCTCCAGGGTGGAAGGACTTCAAGAATTACCTTAAGCATAAGCGAAAGGAAATGAACCTGGAGGACCTGATCCAGCGACTCCGAATTGAGGAGAGGAACAGGACGAATGATGTGAGAAATTCTGTCACTGTTGGCGCTAAAGCCAATGTTGTGGAGCATTCTAAAGGCTCCAAGAAAAACAAGAAGGACAAGCAAAAGCTAGGTCCGAAAGGAGGCATTACCAAGAAGAAATTTCATGGAAAATGCTTCAATTGTGGCAAGACTGGCCACAAGTCCTCTGAGTGCAAAGTTCCAAAGAAGAAGAACAAGAGTTCTGAAGGAGGTCGAGATTAGCCTTTCGGCTATGGTGACCGAGGTGAACCTCGTGGATTCTAACCCACGAGAGTGATTCATCGACACTGGTGCAACAAGGCACTTGTGTTGCAACCGAGAAATGTTCAACACCTTTGAGACCGTTGAGGGCGAGAAGGTTTGGATGGGAAACTCTGCTCAGTCTGCTGTGGAAGGCGTGGGCAAGGTGGTTCTGAAGATGACTTCCGGGAAGGAACTGACGTTGAACAACGTGCTGTATGTTCCAGAGCTGAGGAAGAATCTGGTGTCTGGCTCACTGTTGAACAAGCATGGCTTACGCATGGTGTTCGAGTCAGACAAGGTTATTTTGTCTAAGTTAGGAATGTTTGTAGGCAAAGGTTATGTAACTGATGGGCTTTTTAAGCTCAATGTAATGCCTATTATCATGAATAAGAGCAAAGTTAATTCCGTTTACTTGCTTGAGTCTTCCAATTTGTGACATGGTAGACTAGGTCACGTTAATTATAATTCTATACGTAGATTAATTAACATGGACCATATTCCTAATTTTCAAATTAACACAAATAACAAATGTGAAATTTGTGTTGAGGCAAAATTAACAAAAGTACCTTTCAAATCGATTGAAAGGGAAACTGAACCACTAGAATTAATCCATAGTGATTTGTGCGATTTTAGATCGATACAAACGATAGGTGGTAATAAATATTTTATCACGTTTATCGACGATAGCACACGTTATTGCTATGTGTATTTGCTTAAAAGCAAAGACAAAGCCTTGGAAAAATTCATTCTTTATAAGAATGAAGTTGAAAACCAACTTAATCGTAAGATTAAGAAAGTTAGAAGCGATCGAGGTGGTGAGTACGAAGCACCTATTGGTGACTTCTGTGCGAGTGTAGGTATAATACACGAGCGTACTGCACCTTACTCACCTCAATCGAACGGTGTTGCCGAACGAAAGAATCGTACATTGAAAGATATGATGAATGCGATGCTTATAAGTTCGGGCCTACCTCAAGACGCGTGGGGTGAGGCTATTTTGACAAGTAATTACCTTTTAAATAAGGTACCCCACAAGAAGCTTGATAAGACTCCTTATGAGCTGTGGAACGGTAGGAAACCTTCCTACCGGTACCTGAAAGTGTGGGGGTGTCTTGCCAAAGTTTTGGTGCCAACACCTAAGAAAGTAAAGATAGGTCCTAAGACGGTGGACTGTATCTTTATTGGCTATGCACATAATAGTAGTGCTTATCGGTTCTTAGTACACGAGTCCCATAATCCGGACGTACACGAGAACACGATAATAGAATCAAGGAATGCATCTTTCTTTGAAAATGTATTTCCTTGTAGGTCCAATGAGGGACCGAGTTCGTCAAAACGAACGTTTGACGAAGCTATGGATAATGATAGTGGGGAATCCGAGAGAGAACCCGAGCTCGAGCCAAGACGCAGTAAGCGTGCGAGAGTTGGAAAATCATTTGGTCCTGATTTTCTAACTTACTTGTTGGAGTACGATTCGAGTAGTTTAACTTGTTTATTAGAAAATGAACCCGATTTTCTATCTTGTTTGATAGAAAACGAGCCTCGAACGTACGGAGAAGCCGTGACTTCTACAGAAGGACCAATGTGGAAAGAGGCTATTAAAAGTGAAGTGGATTCTATTTTACAGAATCACACTTGGGAACTTGTTGATCTTCCTCCGGGTAGTAAACCCTTAGGATCCAAGTGGGTCTTTAAAAGGAAGATGAAACCCGATGGTTCCATCGAGAAGTATAAGGCTAGGCTTGTAATCAAGGGTTACAGGCAACGCGAGGGCCTTGATTACTTCGACACGTATTCTCCCGTGACGAGAATAAATTCCATTAGAATGATACTTGCTATAGCCGCGCTGCGGAATTTGGAAGTTCATCAAATGGACGTTAAAACCGCTTTCCTAAATGGCGAACTAGATGAGGAAATCTATATGGAACAACCCGAAGGGTTCGTGGTTCCGGGCCAAGAAAGGAAAGTGTGTAAGTTGGTTAAATCGCTATATGGTTTAAAACAAGCGCCTAAGCAATGGCACGAGAAGTTTGACCATGCGATGTTAACTAATGGGTTTAAAATAAACGAAAGTGACAAATGTGTCTACGTTAAGGAAACGATAGACGGTTATGTCATTCTTTGTTTATACGTAGATGACATGCTCATCGTTGGTAGTAACGATCGAATGATCAAGTCTACCAAAAATATGTTAAATACGAGATTTGACATAAAGGATATGGGTTTGGCTGAATTTAATCCTCGGGATTAGAATCATTAGAAGACCTGATGGTCTGGTGTTAAGACAATCACATTACATTGATAAAATCCTTGAAAAATTTAACAAGGATAATCATCAAGGGACTAGGACGCCATTAGATCGAAGCGTTCATCTAACCAAGAACCACGGAGAGTGTATTTCTCAAGTAGAATATGCTCGGGTTATTGGTAGTTTGATGTATCTAATGAGCTGTACTAGGCCGGATATTGCCTTTGCGGTTAGTAAACTCAGTAGATATACGAGTAACCCCGGTGCCATGCACTGGACGGCAATAGTGAAGGTTCTGAGATACTTAAGGTATACTCGAGACCTTGGACTGCACTATGGGAGATATCCTGCTGTACTTGAAGGGTATAGCGACGCTAGCTGGATATCCGATATTAAGGACTCCAAGTCCACAAGTGGCTACGTGTTTACACTAGCCGGTGCAGCCGTTGCATGGAAATCCTCTAAACAGACCGTGATAGCCAGATCCACGATGGAATCTGAGCTGATAGCCTTGGACAAATGTTGTGAAGAGGCTGAATGGCTATGCCATTTTTTAGAGGATATTCCTAATTGGGAAAGACCTGTACCTCCAATGTGTGTGCATTGCGATAGTCAAGCTGCAATTGGACGAATACAGAATCATATGTATAATGGTAAGTCTAGACATGTGTGTCGTAGACATAATACCATTAGACAACTTCTCACAACTGGTGTTGTCTCGATTGACTACGTAAAGTCAGAAGACAATATAGCGGATCCGCTAACCAAAGGGTTATGTAGAGTAGCTGTGGAGAAGTTGAGACGAGGAATGGGTCTAAAGCCCTTGGTATAAAGTTCTATAGTGGACACCCAACCTAGCTGGCACCTAGGTTCAATGGGACAACTAAATTATGGAACGGAGCGTGTCACTATGGGGGTCTCGGATTCCCTACCACTCCTCGTTAGAAACAGTGGCTCCCACACAAGGTTAGCATGTTAAATGCTTTAGTGATTCGAATGTCGGTTGACATATGTGAGTATGCGGGATACTCGGGAAAGAATCACCTATGTGAGAGAGAAGTGAGGGTCGCTTCAAAGGAGAATTGACGGGCATAATTCTTCACAAACTCTTGCAGAACCAGGAATGGTGACCCACGACTAAAATGGGCACAATCATGAGAACAAAGCATGGTTGGGAGGTTCCTGTGTGAGATATGTCATCGTCTACACAAATGGCAGTCGGTTCAAAGACATCGCGTTCTACCGTACAGTCAGTAGAGTAAATGTATCTTCACGAGGGAAGGTTCAAAGGGTGTGACCCTACCTAACCTATGCAGGGATCGACCGTTGAACACAGTTGTTTCCGTTTTAAAACTACCCCCGAAAAATCAATTTTCATTCATGTGGGGGATTGTTGGAAAAATTAGCTTAAAATGGCATATTAAGTGGCTATTTTGTGGTACAATTATCAGTGGGGTCCACTTCCGATTTGGGTCGGGTCAAAGTGGATTCGAATTCTTCGTAGTAAGACGAAGAGATTGATATATTGTACGCTCAAAACGGATAATGGGTGAATGAGATATTGATTCTCAAAGTAGACCCATTTAAGTTGGAAAATGAAGGGAAATGTAGGACTTTGTCCCACATTGGTTTCGAAACAAGATTTGCCCCCCTTATATACATGAGCTCTTTTTAAGATATAGCATAGAGGCTCTCTCGCGCGGGGGGGGGGGGGGGGGGGGGGGATGCAAATCAAAATCCAACTAGAGGACATGAAAAAGGCTTGAAATCAAGCCCGAGCTCGCGTGCGCCGGCACCTGCGGGCACGAATGTCGTCCGGAAATGGGCTGGCCTTGCGGGCTAAGTTATGCCTAACTTCGGTATCATTTTCCATCTGTTATAGTCACTTGGCTCGGCCAAAACCGAGAACACCACTCTCGTGCTACAGAGAGCACGAGAGGTTGTGGTGCATGGCTCGGCCAAAACCGAAAACACCACTCTCGTGCTACAGAGAGCACGAGAGGTTGTGGTGCACCGAGAGTTTACTCTCGTATTGCACCATAGCACGAGAGGTGTACTCTCGTGGTGTACCACAGCACGAGAGGTGTACTCTCGTGGTGTACCACAGCACGACAGTGTGAACTCTCGTGCACCCCAACGGTCTGAAACCCGAAAGTGCAGAAGATTAAACTCATCTGTTACGGAATTAATACTGTTTTAATTCCAATTTTTAAATTCTGAGTTTAATCCTACTTAGTGGTGACCGTTACAGGTGTTACACAATTGGTTTTAACACCAATTTAATTGCCATGTTGAATGCTATCACTCCAACATCCCTATATAAAGAGAGGTAGAAGCAGTAGCATTTTAAAAACAGTGAGAAAACAAAAGGAATTCCAGTAGCTTTTCATCTCAAAACTCTGCCTCTACTCTCTTCTTTTAGCCAACCAGTGTTCTAAGCTTTGCTTTGTTTGCCGGGTTCCTTGTTTAGGTGCTTAAACAAGGAATCGTAACACGTTTTATCCAGGGAAACCTAGGCTACAACGCTCCTAGCACTTGTGGGAGGTAGCAAATAAGGTTTTAAGGAAAAGAACTTTGTGTTCGAACTCGTGCTAAACCTTTACCCAAACACTCAACCTTTTCCTTCCCAATTTTCCGTTTTCCCATATAATATTAATCTTTCCGTAGGATTATTATTATTTTTGGGAATTTTCAACCATATTACCCAACAAATGATACGCGTTGCCATTTTCACTTTCCTAATTTCAAAAGTGTTGAATCCATCAGGGATTTACAAATAAATATTAGCGTCTAATGACCAGTAAGTTTGCTGTCATGACACTCATCAACTGCATATCTAAATTTATAATTCACTGTCAATGATGTTAATTAGCGGAACGTAATGCCATCTGTTATGGGAGAGAACATTTGATCAAAATCAATTTAGGGTCTCTGCGTAAACCCTTAAGCTACCAGTCTCGCTTTATATCATACCACCAGATTATTTGTATTTCTCTTTTGTACAAACACCCATTTGTAACCTTCAGGGTTAACATTAAATGGTGTACATGTTATAAAGAGAATGAAGTTTTAGCGAGTTGAGCTGTATATGCTTAATTGCCCTTTTATACATAAAAAAAAAAAAAATCAGGGCACTACTGTGCCTAGCTCTGGATCCAGATTCTCATATACTAAGAGCAATTTATAAGCCAATTGTGTTGTCGACAACTATAACATTTTTCATAAATTTCTCCCATATATATAAAATAATGGCAATTTCTAATTCAACCAGACTCTAGCCATTTCCCAAAAATATTTTTATCTGGTCGTTCCGCATCCCTAGTATTATGATTTTGGGTGCACCTATAATTTTACTGGAATTTTTTGCATTCCGGACGAATGTCTCCACGCTTCTGGTGTCAAGGAGCATTGGTAAATACATACGGTCCAAGTTCGGGAAGATACATGGGACCAAGTCACTCTTTTTATCAGTATATATATATATTGGCAAATTAATTATCTTCTGAACTTGCAGTTCAGTTTACTTCTTATGAACTTCTAGTTCAGTCAACCTAGTACGTAGATTCAAATATTGAAGATCAATCATTCATAGAATTTCTCGGCATTCTATAAAATTTGAGCTCTTATCTCCCCCTAATGCCGTGAAATGATCTTCATAAAGTGTGCAGTCAGCGTACATAATTATATATTGATCCCTTATAATGGGCTCTAAAGATTTAAATAACAGACGGAAGTTTATAATCAACATATACATGCCCACAATGTACGCTATGGTGGTGATATAGGAAAAAGGCTGCACATTGTGAATAAAACGCAGATGGGAAATGTTTGATTTTATACCACGTACTAGGTGTTAGGGGTAATACTTATGATATACAGCAGGCCAGATTGTGATAACAAAAATAACATATAAAACTGATGTCCCCAACAAGAAAATATATAATTGCCCAAGGCGATGCAGTCGCTCATGCTATACTATAAAATCATGTGGGTATTTAAAGCCTTTAAAAGTGCATCGCAGTATATGAAGTACCCAAAACACATATGCAATCATCTAAGAGTAACACATATAATCAGATATGAAAGCATACATATCAAATGATATTATAAGGGTACACAACAATCATAAGGAAGTTGGAAACTTGTCAAATAAAATAGATCTTCAGGATCTCCCAAAAATCCTTATCCTCAACTTTACATTAGTTCACTCACTGGTTTGGGAATTGCTTCTTGCAAATTTACATGATATAATTCACTCCCTCATTTGCTTCGGACAAACTGATATGAAATAATTTATTCCCTCGTTTGCTTCAGGCAAATTGATATGATATAATTCATTCTCTCATTTGTTTCGGGCAAACTGATATGATATAATTCGTTTCTGTCTTCCAAACCAATAACATCTAAATTAATCATATCATGTTTGGCATTAGTCAAAGATCATTCTTATAAAGGAGTATACCACTCCTTAAACAGCACAGAATTGGACTAAGCCATAGTCGGAGAGAGATTTGTCTTGTTGACATCTTAAATTTAGTCAAAAGATGATTATCATAATTTGTTGATAATAGCAATCCTTCCGGGATTGATATAGGATTTATGGAACAAATAATATTCAACTTTGAATTAGCATCCAGTCAATTGCATACGAGAGTCATGATTGTATGCATGAGAAAAACTTCCATAAATAAGCATGCAAACTAAAAGAAGTAACTCCAAGAAGTAAACTTCCTCCCCGGAAAATAAAGTCCGGGAAGTAAATATCATTCGAAAATTAAAATTTCAAAAAGTAAGATTAGAAAGTTAAGCTTAGAGGGCAAGCTTAGAGAAGTAAACTTTATGAATAGTCCCTTCAAGTAGTAAAAATAGCAAGGAAAATAAGCAAAGTAAAATCACTTTGCGTTCATCATAATTTGCATCCAAAAATAACTTTGCACTCAAAGACACTTTTGGAGTATATATACTTCTCGGCCACGCAATAAATACTGCGGCCATGAATTAACTTTTCGGGTTCTTCAGGCATAAACTAACTTCTCGGATGCTTCAAGCATGAGCTAACTTCTCAAATGCTTCAAGCATGAGCTAACTTCTCGGATGCTTCATGCTTCTGGCATGGACTAACTTTTTCAGCCATGAATATATTTTCATGAATTACTCAAACATTATCATGACACCAATCATTCTTCATTAATACCTCATCATTTCATTATCATCATTTATCGCGGTATTTGCTTCAAGCAAATTACCTAGAATCATCAAGATGAGGCGCATTCTTCGATGACCAAATGCTTTGGTGTGCAGCACGTAGGGATCAATGCCCTTCAAACCCACATTGTTAGCAAACCTGCTTCTGGCTAGGATCTTGCCTCGATGAGTTTGGTCGTCCTTGAATATCTTGATCACTTTGTTTCTTATTCTGAGCTTGAAACTCATACCACACCGGTTATAATCTCGACCGCAACCCCTTATAAAGTTACTCAACTAGGTAACATTATGTGCTTCAAGCACCTGTGCAAAATCAACCAGACATGCATTTTGATTATTCATCAACAACTCGTTATCTTTCTTAGCCACAATGAGTGCTAAAATCAGCTTAGGATGCTTCTCATAATTTGTTGTCTTGTACTACTACTGGAGTACAAATTACTCGCATGAAAAGTTGACAATATCTTTCTAATTAAATATTTCTCTTGAAACTTCTTGTTTCCAGAATTTTAATTGTGAGGCTATTTTATGCAGAGTTGAATTATAGTCAATTACTGACTTATAATCTTAAAACTTAAGATTAATCTAGTCAAATTGTGTCTGAAGAAGGACAATAGATGACTACTAGTCAAAATGGTCCTTCAGGGACTTCCACAACGCAATAGGAACTTTTGCAATCAAATACTCATTTTTAAGATCGTAGTTCAAGTAGTGACGTATGAAAATGGGAGCTTATGCCTTCAGGTTATCGGTGCTCTGTGACTTAGCAACAAAAGTTTAGCTCAATTCCTTAGATGCCAAATATATTTCAATATCCAAAGCCCAAGTGAAATAATTGCAATCGACATGAGCGAACTCAATAAATTCACATTTTTCAATGAAAGGCATGATATATAAGATCATCATTTGATGCAACTTTAGGAAGTAATGTGACAACTTGGGGAAAAACCATTATTTTGAATACATGTTCAAGCCATGGATGAAGAAACATCTTTTACATAAATATGCATATATGTTTCTTAGCATTCTAATACAAACACACCAATCCGATGCAAACATATAATAAGGACCGATTATGCATTCGATATCCATAGTCATAGAACATACATGGATACATATACATACAATTTGGCATATAACTACATGTATTTACCATTTCAAAGCATCATGGATTATGGGTTCATATAGAGCCTAACTCATATACAAGAATTGAGAGAATAAATAAAGATAATATGTATTTACAAATTCATGTATTTACCCAAATTCTTAACAATGTCTTGATGAGGGGTTCACCACTCAAAAGTTGTTAACAAACAAGAAGAATAATCACTCATTTTATAGAAACAATAATTGAAGGTTCCAAACCAAAGTCATAGCCATATATACACATAATATTTATATATAAACAATGGCATATGAAAAAGAAAAACAAAATGCATAGGGAAATGAACCAATATTACCGTTCACCGGAGATTACTATAGAGACTCGTGCTGATAACGTGTTGTAATTCGGCCTATCAACTCGTTGGTTCTCCCGTGATGTTTGCACGGTAATGCTTGGAGATTGTATGTATATGAGTATATAGAATAGATAAGTAAAAGGGGAGGAAGAACACAATGTATAGAACACAATCACATGAGACCATCTTTTCATTAAGCCTTCACCCTCAATTTATAGGGATGATTACAACATTTCACATCCTTTAACATAAGTAATGAAATAGGTAAAGGCTAACAAAAGGTCACAAGTTTAATGGCCATAATAATAAAATATTTATAACATTTTCAAAGTAATTATATAATAATCGACAGCAACAAATTCAATATCTTTCTTTATGTAAGAATCAAACATTATATTCTATGGCAAAAGAAAACTATAACTATTTAACTCTTTGAATTTGATGGGGCAAAGATAGGGCAAATCCGACTAGGTCCACTTTGCATTGTGAGCCCTTATTTAAAATGACATTCATATTTGTTCCTAATTAACATATAACGAATTATGTATCTGATCAGTAAATTAATTGAAGACACATAGTTTATTAATTATATACACATAATATGTTAACTACATATACATAATAGGTTAATTGTAGGCACATAATATGTTAACTACACATTATGTGCATGCAGTTAATATATTATGCGTCTTTAATTCATTATTTACAGAGTAATTTATTAACTGAAAGCACATATTAATTAACAGTAGACACATCAGTTTGAAATAAAGGTTTACCTTAGCTTGGATCCTTGGCCATGGTATATCAATTGTTGAATTAGTTAACCGCTTAAGAGCAACCACATGATGAGTCTAGGTTTTTTGGTGTGAAAGAGAATGAGTAGGGAAGAGGAAAAATATAAGAAAAAAAAAAAAGATGAATGAGTTCCTTCCACTCAACCACACCCCAAATTTACTAATTAATGATATAGATGGGCAAGATTGGACATGTCTTATATGTCATATACATTCATGGAGGGGCAAATTTCTCCGTGAATTACCCCGGATGACATGACTACGTACAATAATGATACACGCGTTCATGAAATAGACGCCCTTAATATTCATATACAATGGATCTATTGATAGTATATTACTAACACCAATAATAATTATGCTACTAATATTATACTAATTAACTATACAAGGTAATGATCTTTTATTCTAATATACATAATTTCCTTCTACTAATATGTCATCAATTCTCATCTAATATTACCTCCAAATTGATTATTTCATTTTAGACTTCCACCTAATTGAGCGACCAATTATTTATTTCTTTTTGTGTATCACTCTCCACCCATTAAAAAAATATCTTGACCTCAAGTTGTAAAGAGTGATAAAATAGGACCATATTTGTGCGCGGAAGTTCATGCCACCCCGGTAGGCGGTGGATTCCTGGAACATGTTAAATTTTGGAAGATTAATCTTCAAAACAAATTGATGCCCAGAAACAGGGGGATCAAATTGCTCAATTCCCATTAATGGTGAAGCAATATTAGAGAGCAGAAAATATGTAAATTCCACCTATGTAAAATTGTGTTCCAAATGAGAGACATGGTAAAGGCAGCAAATACAATACTTGACACAATGAAAATTCCTAAAATCCTTACTTGTCCTTCAATTTTAATAGCAGCATCGCATTGTTCAGTAATCAGCTTCCCATTCTGCAACTTATCAAAACAATGCAATGATTTTGGGGATTTCGAACAAATTAAGATTCTACCCACTGTTGAGAAGCCGAATGATTTTTTGGGGAGATATTAATAGCAATGTAAAATAGAGATCAATGAAACTTTTAAAGATTTTTTTTTTTTTTCATTTTTTCCTTTCCTCAAATAATGACTCTATAAGTTCCTTTCTTCGCCAAAAAAAAAAAAAATAATAATAATAATAAATAAAAAAATTCAGTGTATCCAATAGTTAAAGCTAGGACAAAAAAACGAAACTAGTAGTGTCAAAAAATATAAATATTTGCAACTAAATATAAATTTAAAAATCATTTCAATATATGAACCTTAAAAAAAATCATATAATACTCCAATAGCAATATTATGTAATATAATAATAACCAAATGGCACCCAATATTATGTAATATAATAATAACCAAATGGCACCTAAATATAATGTTCGAGCCTTCTATTGATTGGTTTACTGCAAGAACTAATGCAACAAAACTTATAGTGTTCACATGTCACCGTAATGTTGTCTTTGAGTGTGAATGATACCAAATTGATTAAATAATCCTTGACTAGCATCTAATGGTATTTATTAAATTATCATATTATTCATATCATATGGTGTCTATTTACTAAAGCTTGGATGCTGCATTTGTTGCCAATGTCTTTGTCATTGTCTTCCGGTAAGGATATGCTATCCTCGTAGAATCTTTTTATTATAAACATGATTATGCAATTATGATCTGTTTATTGATTTTTTGTTGGATTTAATTGTGCATTACTTGTCTTTGAATCATGAGTTCAATTCTAAAATTCCATATTTTGACTTGTACATTTTCAACTGTATAGTCATGAATGAATTCTTTAAAGTTTATGAAATGTGTATATGTTTTTCAGCAAATATCATATCAACAGGCAACAACAACAACAATATATATATATATATATATATATATATATATATATATATATATATATATATATAGAATAATGCTCATATGTATGTGGTCATGTTGTTAGGTGTGGTCGTGTGGCGGAATTTCAAAATACACCAACAATGTTAATTAATAACATGCACCAACAGTGTAAGGGAAACACACCACAATGAAATGCAAAAAAAAAACACAAAAAAATAACAACAGACCCAAAAAATACACCATATAACTCAAGAACCCCAATGGTGTATTTCCGAACACTGTATGGTGTTTTTAATCACACCTAATGGTGTGTTGTTGGTGATGCGTACCCAATTTGTGTGCGTTTTTTGTGGTGCATTTCCTGATGTTGTTGGTGTATATCTTACTTAACTATTGGTGTATTCTGAAAATCGCCACATGACCACACGGGAAGGGGTCGCCACACTTGAGTGTGGTCGGAAATATGTTGATTTCCAGCGGTGAGACCCCAGTGCCATGCTCTCCAAGCTCTTGAGTTGTCAAAATACTACAAGGAAAAGTCATGACTATCAATTCTTACCGAGGGTGAAAAATGATATTCATCGTCTAGCTAGTGATGATGTAAATGGGCAATTTCCTTTTGCATCAAATTGTCATATTGAATAAACTACTATGTTGCTCTATATTTTTAATGTAAAAATACTCTTCATTTATGTATGCAGTTCAGTTAATATATGGACAATTCTACATGAATATTGTTTATTTCTTTTTGTGTATCACTCTCCACCCATTAAAAAAAAACATCTTGACCTCAAGTTGTACAGAGTGATAAAATAGGACCATATTGTGCGCGGAAGTTCATGCCACCCCGGTAGGCGATGGATTTGTAGAAAAAACGATTCAAATGATTTTTGTGTGTGATCATGACCTCTGAATGACCCACGTACTCTCTTAGCTTGCCTTGCCTTCTAATACTCCAAAATGTCATCTAATGATGGGTGATCTTGTGAAAGTTTTACATCCTCCTCTCGTTTGAGTCTCACATCATAACCATTTTCTTGTTGGATCCGTTGGTAGAAAAACAAATAATAATCCAATAAATAAGATTATTATTTTTCTGGAAAGTAAGGGAAGGAACGAGTTTAGTATACATAAGTGACAATTCTACCTGGAACATGTTAAATTTTGGAAGATTAATCTTCAAAACAAATTGATGCCCATAAACAGGGGGATCAAATTGCTCAATTCCCATTAATGGTGAAGCAATATTACAGAGCAGAAAATGGACATAGTTAGGGTGATTTGTGTGGTGTTTGGATTTGTAGTGTGTTTGAAGGGAATCAACTATTTGGGTTAAAGTATGTATGGAATGTTGAATTGAAGAGCTTTCAAGGCTTGTATGTAATAATGGTTTTGGTCATGAAGTTGCTGACGGATTTCGAACAAATTAAGATTCTACCCACTGTTGAGAAGCCGAATGATTTTGTGGGGTGATATTAATAGCAATGTAAAATAGAGATCAATGAAACTTTTAAAGATTTTTTTTTCATTTTTTCCTTTCCTCAAATAATGACTCTATAAGTTCCTTTCTTCGCGAAAAACAAAAATAATAATAATAATAAATAAAAAAATTCAGTGTATCCAATAGTTAAAGCTAGGACAAAAAAAAAAAAAACAAAACTAGTAGTGTCAAAAAATATAAATATTTGCAACTAAATATAAATTTAAAAATCATTTCTATATATGAACCTTAAAAAAATCATATAATACTCCAATAGCGATATTATGATATATATAGTATTAACCAAATGGCACCTAAATATAATATCACCACTCTAATAAAAACATTCCATACAGATCGGAACACGTGAACTAATGCAGAACATATATGGCAAATGAAGTATTTTCTGGTATATGTTCAGAATATGTATAGAATTGATATGATCCTCGAAAGTATAGAAAGATAACAGAATTCAGAATATGTATAGAATTGATCTTGGAAAGATAACACCAAAATATTATTTCAGTCTTGACTACTCAAATCCAAGTTGTAGAGAAAATGTGATATTAAGGGAAATGTAAAACAATAGATTGCAGTTGTATTCCCTTAGCTTCCCCCCATAAATTGCAGCAGCCAGCAGAGCAGCTACAAAAGACAATAGCAAAACTATATTAAAAGCAGTTCAGACAAATGTAATAATTGCCTCTAAGTTTGTAATATGTATAAGAGAAGAGAAGAAAAGAATGAATCAATTAATAAATATAATGAAGCTGTCAAAGGAATGAATCAAATTGATCTGATCAAAGTGGAAAATTTATATAAGGAGAATATGGAAAGGTAAAGGAATAAAGGGAAAATAATAATGTCAAAACTATACACTATATATATATATATATATATATATATATATATATATATAGAGAGAGAGAGAGAGAGAGAGAGACTGAGTAAAGCCTAGCTCCAAGATACACTTAGAGACTTAATGAAAGGCTAATTTAAGGGAGCAACTAACGCAACTCTTTTAATATTTACATAACTTATTTGAGATATCCCGGCCTCATACAAAATTATTATATTCCGCCAAAGTAGTAAAAAAGAGGAAATAAGACACATGATCATGTTTAAACAAAATTAGTGACGGTGCAATAAAAGGACAAAATTAAAGTCTACCTCCAAGTGACAACTTAATTTAATTTGGGATTCAGTGAACATAAAGTAAACTATATATGAAGTTTGTTAAGGATGTATATATAGAAAATAATGGATCGGAATTACAAAAAGAATATAATTATATTGTTTACAACCTAACAATTCTATCAATCAATATAATGAAGCTGTCAAAGGAATGAATCAAATTGATCTGATCAAAGTGGAAAATTTTTATAAGGAGAATATGGAATGGTAAAGGAATAAAGGGAAAATAATAATGTCAAAACTATACACTATATATATATATATATATATATATATATATATATATATATATATATATATATATATATATAATTCTGTTTTTACATGTATAAAATTATGTAAATTTGAAACAGGGGATTTTTATCCTTTTAAAAAAGATTATGTGTTTTCAGTTATAAAATTATGTGTTTTCAGTTATAAAATTCCGTGTTTACATGTATAAAATTATGTAAATTTGAACCAGGGGATTTTTATCCTTTTAAAAAAGATTGGAATAAGGTTCAAATTGGTCACTGAACGTAACCTGAAAATGCAATTAGGCCACTGAACGAAAAAAAAAGTGCAATTAGACCACTGAACACTCCAAAAACGTGCAATTAAGCCACTGAACTCTCCAAACGTATGCAATTTCACCGGATAGCAGGTTACCATCAATTTTAGCAGGTTACCTGCTTACGTGGCAGCTGAGTTGGCATTTTTAATAATTTTTAAATAATTTTTAATAATTAATTTTAATAATAAATTTTATAAAAAATTGAAAAAAATAAATAAAAAATAAAATAAAGTCGTTTTTATTTTTTAAAAAATTTTTTAAATAAAAATTTATTATTAAAATTTATTAAAAAATATTTAAAATTTATTAAAAATGACAACTCAGCTGCCACGTAAGCAGATAACCTGCTAAAATTGAGGGTAACCTGCTGTCAGGTGAAATTGCACATTTTTGGAGTGTTCAGTGGCCTAATTGCATTTTTTTTTTCGTTCAGTGGCCTAATTGCATTTTCAGGTTGCGTTCAGTGGCCAATTTGAACCTTATTCCAAAAAGATTATGTATTTTCAGGTATAAAATTATGTGTTTTCAATTATAAAATTCTGTGTTTACATGTATAAAATTATGTAAATTTGAAACAGGGTATTTTTATCTTTTTAAAAAAGATTATGTGTTTTCAGTTATAAAATACTGTGTTTTCAGGTATAAAATTCTGTACATTCGAAAAAAGGTACAAAACCACGTCGTTTTGGGCCAGGGCTCACAATGCATTGTGCACCATGGTGCACAGTATAATTTGCCCAATTTATATCGTGCACCGGGGCGCGTATTGCATTTTGCGCCCTGGTGCAAACCGACGTCGTTTTGGAATTTTTTTATTTTTTTCGGAAATCTGCTTCCTGTGTGGATTGTTAATTTTCTTTTAAAAAAAGCTCATGTTTCAAAAATGTACATAATAGTATACTAGAATGCACATAATTGTATAGCAAAATATACATACATTTTTTGAAAACATAATTCACATAATCTAACATAATACATAATACACATAAACTTTTAACATAATACACATAAATTCCTTGTTTCGGATGTACATAATTGTATAAAAAAAATGTACATAATTGTAGAAAAAAAATGTACATAATTATATAAACAAATGTACATAATTATATACCATAATGTACATAATCGCAGCAACTTTCAACACAACTTAACAAAACAACGTCGTTTTGGGAGCCGCGGGGCGCACAGTGCTGTGTGCGCCGTGTTGCAGGGTATAACGATTGCACACTAACCAAGCTGATTAACATAAATATCAATATAATTTTAAATGTTAAATATGAATATGATTAGTATAGGTACACTACCAATTTGGTTCTTGACAATTTTTTGTGCCCAATTAAGTCCTTCGACTTTAAAAATGTTAACCAATTTGGTTTTTTAATTTGTTTATTTTGCCGTTAGACATTCGTTAACTCGGGACCAAATTAGTAATTTTACTATAGTCAATGGAACATTTCGGCCATGACAAGCACCATTTTTTCCGAAAATTAATTACTGAGTGAGACTTTGAAATCAATATATTGTACGCTCAAAACAGATAATGAGAAATTGATTTTTTAAGTAGACCCGCCTTTGTCCGACATTGATTTGGGAAGTAGATTTGCACCACTATATATACAAGACTCTTTTTATTTAATTTCTTGCAATTTTTTTAAATAATTATTATTAAAATTAATTGTTAAAAATTATTTAAAAATTATTAAAAATGCCAAATCAGCTGCCACGTAAGCAGGTAACATGCTAAAATTGTTGGTAACCTGCTATCAGGTGAAATTGCACGTTTTTAGATTGTTCAGTGACCAAATTACACTTTTTTTTTGTTCAATGACCAAATTACACTTTTTTTTTTGTTCAGTGGCCTAAATGCATTTTCAGGTTACGTTCAGTGGCCAATTTGAACCTTATTCGTTATTTCAATTCCAAAGAGTCTTCATGCAACTCACTTTCAACGATCAAGAGTTCTATTTTCCCTTATATAAAGTGGCGTGAACAGACAAGAAACATCAATTATACACGCCATTCCTTCTGCAAATTCTAATCAGATTAATTTCTTGAATTAATGTGTTTATCTATCTATTACAAGTGGTGATCAAGAGCTGCAATTTGAAAGGAGTTCATTCCATAGAGACGTGAAGTCTTTCTATTTGCTTAGAAAAGTGAAGATCTGCTGGAACCTTGGTTGCAAGGATTCTACACCAACTCACGAGATGATGAATATTGTGTTTGGTGTTAATGATTAGACCATAGGGTGTATGGGAAATCAATTCAACCATTTGTAATATAATCTTAATGATCATCTAGTGGATTTGGGTTTCACTTTTTGGTGGTCCACATACGTATAGGAGAGCGTTTCTCTGAACTGCGTAAACATAGCGTGTGTCACTATCCATAGTTCATTTATTTTGTAGATTGATATAAGAATATTACAAAGGATGTTTTGTAGTAGAATTGGACATGGTTATGTAATGCCAAGACAATGACAATTTATACAAGGAAAAGTGTCCCAACAAATCCCTAGAAACGTTGTGGGTTGCAAGACCATCCCAAGTCAAGGCCCATGCAGTGGGCCATGTGACTAGGTCGCGACCCATCATTCCAGGCCCGAAGCTGGGCTCCGAGGGCCCTCGCTTTCTATCCGGGTCACTGACTCGTCTCGGACCCCAGGTCATGGATTTGAGATTTGGGCGCCAAAGCCCCGTCGACCGCAGGCCCCCATGCTTCGCCATTGACCAAAGCCCTGTCGACCCCAGTCACCTAAGTTAAACCAGACTGAGGTTCTGGCCTTGGGCCTCCATGCTGCTCCATCACTCGATGAAGCCTTGTCCACCTCGGGCACCTATGTGGGCTATAAAATATGTAAGTATTGATTGTTATTATATCTGTAATTCTGTTATTTATTACTTTATTCTTTGTAAAATGTGTATTACAGTTTTGCTATAAAAGTACGACTTAAAAGTATTGATTATGTATGAAATTATGCTATATACGATATTACTTTATTCCTTGCAAATTATCTATTAATGTTTTGCTATAAATTAAAGTATTACATTTATGTTAGGGAAATTGTATTTTATCCCCCTGAATTATATGTTTATAGCACATTTTCCATCTGAATTATCCATGTAAGCACATTAGCCCCCTCAATTATTCTAAAAGTGGCGCTTCCCCTCCCCCTGGTATATTAAATTGACATTCATACCCTTAAAGTAAATATTTTATTTTATTTTGTTCTCCAACAAATTATTGCTTATACGTAGGGATGACAATAGTTCAGTTCGAACTGAACCGGACACTATATCAATCGAATTGAAAGTTTCCGGTTATGATTCAGATCTAGAACCCAATATTTGGATTTCAATTTATTAAAATTATGAATCACAAAAACTGGATCTTGATACGTGAACCGGCGGTTTCAGATCCATTTCGCGATTTTGAACCGTCTTGGTAGTGCTATAACACCCCACTTTTCTTAAACCTTATTAACAAATACTTAACTTAGAAATGAATACTAACAAGCAAAATAAATCTACTAATCATCAAAATGAGGTGTCACCGCCACAATCACCGTACTTGGTGATTGCACAGGCAAGGAAAGGTTCTAAACATCCACAAACTTACTACTTAAAAACAACTTGGGGATTGAACCCTGGTGTCCAGCACCATCAAAATAACTAAATAAGTCTACAACCAAAGTCTCAAAATAACATAACCGAAGTAAGAGTTTAGACTACAACAAGCACACTAAGCTAATCTAGTCTAACTCGAACGCTCTCATGACTTGGGTCCACCTGAAAGGGGTTAACAAACAAACAAGTAGAAAGCAACCCGTTATCACGAAGCTAAGTATAACGTCACTCAACCTTGTAAAATACTATAGTATATGCTTTTGGAAAACATTTGTTTCACACAATTAGATCAAGCATTCTAAATCACTTAAGCTACATTTAAACATGCTCAACAGGGTTTCTATATGCTTGCAACCTAATTATCAAATAGGCATACTTTCACAATAATTTAGCTTAGCAACAATCTCATGCTTGCACTTACATATCTTATCATGGCGATATACACTAATCATACTCAAATTGTTTTGTTAAGTTGTGTGGGTAATTAACGTGACAAAAATGTATGTGTATTCAATTATAAAATTATGTGTTTATAGGTATAAAATTATGTAAATTTGAAACAGGGGATTTTTATGCTTTTAAAAAAGATTATGTATTTTCAGGTATAAAATTATATGTTTTCAGTTATAAAATTCCGTGTTTTCAGGTATGAAATTCTGTACATTCGAAAAAAGGTACAAAACGACGTCGTTTTGGGCCAGGGCTCACAATGCATTGTGCACCCTGGTGCACAGTATAATTTGCCCAATTTATATCGTGCATCGGGGCGCGCATTGCATTTTAAGCCCTGGTGCAAACCGACGTCGTTTTGGAATTTTTTTTTTTTTTTCAGAAATCTGCTTCCTGTGTGGATGTTAATTTTCTTTTGAAAAAATCTCATTTTTCAAAAATGTACATAATTGTATACTAGAATGCACATAATTGTATAACAAAATACACATATATTTTTTGAAAACATAATACACATAATCTAACATAATACATAATACACATAAACTCTTAACATAATACACATAAATTCCTCGGATGTACATAATGGTATAAAAACAAAAATGTACCTAATTGTATAAAAAATATACATAATTATATAAACAAATGTACATAATTGTATACCATAATGTACATAATCGCAGCAACTTTCAACACAACTTAACAAAATGACGTCGTTTTGGGAGACGCGGGGCGCATAATGCTGTATGCGCTATGTTGCAGGGTATAACGATTGCACACTAACCAAGCTGATTAACATAAATATCAATATAATTTTAAATGTTAAATATGAATATGATTAGTATAGGTACACTACTAATATGTAACTTTGGAAGGGATCGAGGCAAGCCCCTAAATTTATTACTAAATTGGTCCGTCGACTATTGTAAAAATTACCAATTTGGTTCTTGACAATTTTTCGTGCCCAATTAAGTCCCTCGACTTTGAAAATGTTAACTTATTTGGTCCTTTTTTTTTTATTTTGTCGTTAGACATTCGTTAACTCGGGACCAAATTAGTAATTTTGTTATAGTCAATGGAACATTTTGGTAATCACAAGCAACATTTTTTCCGAAAATTAATTATTGAGTGAGACTTTGAAATCAATATATTGTACGCTCAAAACAGATAATGAGAAATTGATTTTTTAAGTAGACCCGGTTTTGTCCCACATTGATTTGGGAAGTAGATTTGCAGCACTATATATACAGGACTCTTTTAGAAGGAGTTTAAATTGTATAGCGTTCATAGATGTTGTCTCTCGCACGCCATCGTGGGCATGAATGCCATCCAGAAACATTAATTTTGATCTATGGTTGGGCTGATATTTAGCTGGCTTTCGAAACTTCAAAATCCTTTCTTGAAAGAACACTAAAGTTGTAATCCATTTATCTTGGGAGACTCTAAAGTTGTAATCCATTTATCTCCCCATTTATCTTGGGAGACTCTAATGTTGTAATCCATTTATCTTGGGAGACTAACGCTACAATGGTCGTAGTGTTGGAAAAATAGCATTAAAATGGCATTTTAAGTGGCTATTTTGTGGTATAATTATCAGTGGGGTCCACTTCTGATTTGGGTCGGGTCAAAGTGGATTCGGGTTCTTCGTAGTGAGACGAAGAGATTGATATATTGTACACTCAATACGGATAATGGGTGAATGAGATATTGATTCTCAAAGTAGACCCATTGAGTTGGAAAAATGAAGGGAAAAGTGAGCTTAGTCCCACATTGGTTTGGAAAAAAGATTTGACCCCCCTTATATACAAGAGCTTTTTTGAAGCTTGTAGAATTGTATAGCATAGAGGCTCTCTCGTGCGCGCGCGCGCGGGGGGTGGGGGGTGGGGGTGCAAATCAAATTCCAACTAGAAACGAGATTGGAGAGGCTTGATTCAAGCCCGAGCTCGTGTGCGCCGGCACTTGCGGACTAATGTGGGATTAAATTGCTCTGTTTTAAAATTGATTTTAATATCAATTTAAATGCCATGATGAATGTTATTCATTCTTTCATCCCTATATAAGAAGGGGGGGGAGCAGATTTTCTAAGCACATAGTGATAAGAACACACAACACAGGAAGTGTTTTTCTCTCCTCAAAACTCTGCTTCTACTCCTTTCTTTGCCTAAAAAGTGTTCAAGGCTTTGCTCCGTTCGCCGGGTTCGTTCGTTTGGGTGCTCGAACGTCGAACCGTAGCGCGTTTTATCCTGGGAAACCTAGGCCACGACGCTCCGAGCACTTTTGGGAGGTGGCAAATAAGGTTTTAAGGAAAGAGTGGTCTCTTGACTCACGCTAAAAACCCTTACCCAAACACGAGCCATCTTTTCTTCTTTCGATTTTGGATTATGCTTCTAAGCAAAAATCCTCCTATTCTGTTTTAGTTTGGTTGGAATTATAATCTGTGGATTATAAATTCCATTTGGTTGATATGTATATATCTTTTTTGTAGATATTCATGCATATAACCATGGTGGTCTAATTTATATATATATTTGTGTGTGTGTATATATATATATATATATATATATATATATATATATATATAATAATTTATATATATATTTGTGTGTGTGTGACATGATAATTGGGCTGGCACCCGACCAGGATCACAAATGGGCATTGACTCAGCATGTGGGCATTGACTCAGCATCACATGGGAACCCAACGGGCAGAACTCCAACGGTCAGGAATTCCAACAGGTGCCGCTGTTACTACCATTGAAGCCAGCATTGAAGCCCCCATTGATGAGAGAGAATTAAAGGCTAGACTCCCATTTATGTCCCATGTTGTTACCGTTAGGACTCTAAGTATAAATAGGGTTCTCCTCAGCTAGCAGAGGACACACTATACTTTCTATATTGAGACAAAAGACAATACAGCTATTGTTACCCTCTTTTAGCATTATTATATTATTATTTACCGGTAACGTTATTACCGTCATTGGTGCTTTCATTGAGAGCCTGAGTCCAATACTCAAGCAGGCTACAACACTACTCCTTTTCTCTTTCAACAGCAAGCTTGAAAGAATGGCGTCCCGCAGCTCCCACGGTTCTCGCAACGTGAACAATGGCAACGCCTCAGGTGACCTCCGTGACCAACTCACCAACAATCGCGGAGGGGACCTCCGAGAACATCTCAACAACGGGAGGCCCAGGGACCTTCGAGACCAACTCAACAATGGAGGTGACCTCCGAGACCAACTCAACGATGGAGGTGACCTCCGAGACCAACTCAACAATGGAGGGGCGAACCAAGTCGTGAACCTCCAAGCGACCATTCAGCAAGCAGTGGCGGCGGCGCTGAACCAAGTGGCGGTGGGACTGCAAGGCCAAGTGCCCCCGCCGCGGCCTCAGGAAATAGAGGTGGAATCCCCACGGAGGGTGGATGCCCAGGACGCAACACGTGCCGCGAGGGACGCAGGGCGTCGCACTAGGACCGGGGGTCCGGGAGAGGGCACCCAAAGAAGCAGACCGGCCGGACGGCAACCTAGGCCCTCCCGCTCTGCCTTAGAACGGTTGGGACACCGGGCGCCCGCTCGGCAAAGGCCGGAGTCGCGTGCCAAGGGGTCCTCCGCTAGAGGCCCTCGCCGACACGAGGAAAGGGAACCGGAAAGATCGCCCGAAGAAAGGATGGGCGAGTCTCGTGGGCCGACCCCGCGCCGGCACTGTGAAGAGTCGGCTCTGCGTCGACACTCGGATGAGCGACGCTTCGATGAACCGGCCCCGCGTAGGCACTCGGCGGAGCGACGCGATGAGCCGGCTCCGCGTCGGCACTCAGCAGGCGAACGACGCGCTGATGAGCAGGTTCCACACCGACACTTGTATGGACGGAACATCGAGGAACCAGCCCCGCGTCGACACTTGGATGGACGAAACGTCGAGGAACCAGCCCCACGCCGACACATGGAAGAGCGGCAGCCGGCTCCGCGCCGACACCCTAATGAGTCGGCCTTGGTCGAAAGGCTGCAGAGAAGGATCGAGGAGTTAGCAAGAAGGGTGGAGGCACGGGAGCAGTCGCCGGAACCTTGAGGTACGAATGGCAGCACCGTTCTCCCCAAACATCATGGACGTACCTCTGCCAAGGGACTTCAGGTTACCTGCCATCAAGGCGTACACGGGAGCCACTGACCCACATGTCCACATGACTAGGTACAAGGCTGCTATGGTAATGATTGGGGCAGGGGACGCCATCATGTGCCGAGCATTCTTGTCCACCCTGGATGGAACGGCCCAAGATTGGTTCAACACCATCCCAGACGGGTCGATCCAAAACTTTTGAGAGTTGTCCAAAAGCTTCCTGACGTACTTCTCAGGTAGCATACAGCGTAAGAAACCGTTCTCTCATCTCTGTGTGGTAAAGCAAGATAGAGGCGAGAGCCTCAAAGACTTCCTGATCAAGTGGAAAAAGGAAGTCAATAATGTCTACGACTTCGACTCCAAGGCGGCGATCCCGATATTCATCCACGCCCTGAGATCGGGGTATTTTCACAAGCAGCTGAACGCCCACCACCCCCGTTCTTACGAAGAGTTGATGAGGACGGCTAGCCGCTACGCCGAGGCGGAGGACGTCGACAGGAAAAAGAAAGATGAGGAGGATGGCAGGAAAAACGGGAAACCTGGGAAAGCTGGTCCGTCCAGCCAAGCACCACGTTCGAACCACCCGGCCGCAGGGAAGGGCCGGGACCATGAACGGCCTCGCCTGGTTCCCTTGCGTAACCTAACTCCGCTTACCCATCCCGTCAGTGTCATCCTGAAACAGGCTGAGGAGATGGGAATAGTCGAGTTCCCACCGGAATGCATGAAGGTCTCCCCAAAAGGAGACCAAGCAAAGTACTGCAGGTTCCATAGGCAACCCGGGCACGACCCGGATGAATGTAACGTGCTAAAGAGACAAATAGAAGAACTCATCCAGCAGGGCTACTTCCGGCATTTTGTCAAGCGATCCAAGCAGCAGCAACAGCCGCAGCGTGATCCATCAAAAAATCCACCAAAAAATGTCTGGAGGAAGGAGGATGGCGCCGAGCCATCCACCTCGAACGCCAAGAAAATAGACCATGACCAGTTATCGGAGCAGGATGATAGCGAAAAGGAAACCGAGGTGGCGCCTAGACGACAAAAGAAACACACCATACATTTTATCTATGGTGGACCTGCCAGGGGCGACACACCCACGGAGAGGAAGAAGTGGAGCAGGCAGCTGTACGTGGGAGACGTGGTGAGTCTTCCCAAAGGGAAGAAGCAGAGGCGGGAGGCCATCACTTTCTCTGACGAGGACCTCCCCGAGGGCCCCTTACCCCACCGTGACGCACTAGTGATTAAGATGGACATCAATGATATGATTGTACATCGCATCTTGGTCGACACGGGAAGCTCGGTTAACGTGATGTACTACGACGCCTTCACCAAGTTAGGGCTGCCTAGAGGCCAGCTCAAAGAGGTACGAACTCCACTATCTGGGTTTACTGGGGATTCGGTGGAAACAGAAGGGTCGGTGACCCTGCCCGTGGAGATAGGCACGAGCCCCAACATTCGCAAGCTGGACATGGAGTTCATCGTGTAAGGCTCACTTGTGCGCACAACATCATACTGGGGAGGCCAGCACTAGAGGACCTCAAGGCCATAATATCAGTGGGACACTTGTGTATGAAGTTCCCCACTCCGAATGGAATAGGGGTCGTCAGAGGTGACCGATGGGCAGCCCGCAGTTGCTATGTGAAGGCATGCAAGAAGATTGGCAGTAAGGACCTACAGGTCCACACGATCGCGGAGAAAATTTTCAAAGAAGAAGAGGCCTGGCCCCGCGCCGAGCCCATGTCGGAGATGGAAGATATAGTTCTGGATCCCCCCAGACCAGACCGAGTGGTGAAGATCGGCACAGGCTTAAGCTCAGAGCTAAGGGCCCAGATAGTGGATGTAATCCGCCGTTCTCACACGGTGTTCGCATGGGGGCCAGAGGACATGCCTGGCATAGATCGAAGGATCATAACCCACAAGCTCGCAGTCGACCCCAGCGGGAAACCAGTGCACCAGCGAAAGAGGTATATGTCGGCAGAACGAAGAGAGTTCGTGAAAAAGGAGGTGACCGCATTACTCAACGTAGGGAACATCAAGGAGATTTACTACCCACAGTGGCTGAGCAACGTAGTCTTAGCTCCCAAAGGATCAACATGGAGGATGTGCGTGGACTACACGGACCTCAATAGGGCATGCCCTATGGACCGCTTTCCACTGCCCAATATAGATCAATTGGTGGATGAGACGGCAGGATGTGAACTCATGAGTTTCATGGACGCCTTCCGTGGGTACCATCAGATATCCATGCATGAGGAGGACGCAGAGAAGACCGCTTTCACCACTCCCAAGGGAATATTCTGCTACGTGGTCATGCCATTCGGACTGAAGAACGCCGGGGCCACATACACTCGCATGGTGGCAAAGCTGTTCAAGACAGTACTGGGACGAAACATGGAAACATACCTGGACGACATGATCGTTAAAAGTCGCAAGGCCACCTCCCATGTCGAGGATCTCAGTGAGGTATTTTCCATTATGAAGAAATTTAATTTGCGCTTGAACCCAAAAAAATGCACCTTCGCCGTTGATGGGGGCAAATTTTTGGGCTTCATGGCCACTAGGAACGGCATTGAGCCGAATCCAGAAAAAGTAAGGACTATCCTCGAAATGGAGCCTCCGCGGTCCATAAAGGAAGTCCAGAGACTTAACGGGCGTCTGGCAGCCTTAGGCCGTTTTTTATCGAAATCGGCTGAACGTTCCCTCCCCTTCTTCCAAATCTTGAAAAAGAGCAAAGGGTTCGAGTGGACGCCAGACTGTCAAAAGGCCTTCGAAGAGTTGAAAAAATACTTATTGTCCCCGCCCCTGCTTGCAAAGCCAGAGGCAGGTGAAACCCTAATCCTGTACTTGGGCGTGTCACAGGGTGCGATCAGCTCCGTGCTGGTCAAAGAAGAAGGAGGGACTCAGCGTCCCATCCGCTACGTAAGCAAAGCCCTTCACGACGCAGAGCTCCGGTACAGTGTGTTGGAGAAAACAGTATTTGCCATAGTCACTTCATCAGAAAGGTTAGCTCACTACTTCCAAGCTCACCCCATCCACGTACTTTCACATCAGCCGTTGGGAAGCTTCCTACGGAATACTAACAGCTCCGCCAGGATGGCACGGTGGGCCATGCACCTCAGTCAGTTTGACATAGATTTTAAACCGAGGCCCGCCATCAAAGGCCAAGCTCTTGCAGACTTTATAGTGGAGTGCACAGCTCGGGAAGTGACGGACCAAGTAGAAACTGAAGATGGAGGATGGTGGACTTTGTCCACAGACGGCTCTTCCAACAGCAAAGGCTGCGGCGGCGGCGTGGTGCTCGTCACTCCGGAGGGATTCCGCGCCTAGTATGCCATCCGATTCCACTTCAAGTTGTCTAACAATGAGGCGGAGTACGAGGCCCTCCTCAATGGACTGCGATTGGCGGCGGGACTACGAGCTGAAAAGGTCCGAATTCGATGCGACTCCAAGCTACTAGTCAGCCAGGTGTCTGGAGAGTATGAAGCCAACGAAGGAAGCATGCAGAAATACAGAGACACGGTGTTGAGAACCTTGCGCGAGAGAGCAGAACGCCGACGCCGACATGCTCTCAAAGCTAAGTACCGGAGTCCCCAGCTACATTAGGAAGATCGCTCGACTAGAAGACCTCGAGACTTCAAGTATCGACGTCTCGTGGGTCTTCCCTGTACAGACTAGGGAGCCATGTTGGATTGATCATATCAAGCGATACAAGGCAGATGGCACCCTACCGCAAGACGAGGCAGACGCCAAGGTAACGAAGTTACGGGCACCTAGCTACGTTGTCTCGAGCGATAAGCTGTACAAACGCTCTTACAACGGCACGTTATTGAGGTGTCTATATCCAGACGAAGCGAAGTTGGTGATAAAAGAAGTCCACGAGGGAGTATGCTCCGCGCATCAAGGGGCGTACACCATTGCACGCTGCATCATGTTACAAGGGTATTTTTGGCCCAAAATGCTGAGGGATTGCGCCGAATATACAAAGCGATGTCCCAAGTGCCAAGAATTCCAAGCACTGCCGGGTCGACCTGCGACGAACTACACCCCGGTAAGCACCGCAATTCCTTTTTCAAGAGGGGGAATTGACCTGGTAGGGGCCCTTCCCACGGGGACTGGAAGCAGAAAGTACATCATCGTGGCCATTGACTATTTCACGAATGGGTGGAGGCCGAGCCCCTGGCGAGCATCACCGCAGCAAGGTGCAAAAGGTTTGTCGAGAAAAACATCCTGTATCGTTTCGGTATCCCCCTCCAGGTAATCACAGACAATGGTCGTCAGTTCGAGGCACGAGAATTTTCAGAATTCTTAGCAGGATGGGGCGTTAAGCATAGCTGGGTGGCGGTATCTTATCCTCAGGCGAATGGGCAAGTGGAGAATGCAAATAGAACCATCCTCGACAGCCTCAAGAAAAAGCTAGAAGTAGCCGGCGGAGCCTGGGTGGAGGAACTCGATGGCATCCTCTGGGCCTATCGCACGACACCAAGAAGGGCCACCGGAGAAACCCCGTTCGCACTCGCCTATGGATTTGAAGCTCGGGCCCCGGTGGAAGTAATCATACCTAGTAAAAGGGTGGAGGAATTCGAGTCAGAACAAAATGAACTCCACCAAAGGGTGGATCTAAACTTCTTGGATGAAAAGAGAGAGGCGGCATTCTGCAAGATGGAGAACTACGGTCGTCAACTAAAGTCCTACCACGACGCAAAAGTCCGACCCCGTTACTTCCAAGTCGGCGACCTTGTGCTGCGAAGAAGGGAAGCCAGCCAACCCCTTGAAGGGGGAAAATTCGCAAAAAAGTGGGAGGGGCCTTACGTCGTGGAGGAAGTCGTTCGCCCAGGGACATACAAGTTAAAAACTACAGGGGGAAGAATGATCGATCGGGTATGGAACTCGGAACATCTGACCAAGTACTTTCCTTAAAAACCTTGTAGTAGCAATCATTAGAATTAGTGCTTGGCAATCGCGGTCCGTCCGCTCTACACACTAAAAGTCCTGGGAAATAATATCTTACTTTCATGGTCCGTCCATGTTACTTAATAAAACAAGCTCATTATCATCTTTTACAAAATTTTCCGAAATAATATCTCGTGCTCATGGTCCGCCCATGTTAAAAAAAAAAAACAAAAAAAAAAAAGGGGCTGAGGCGCGAGGCACACGCCTCGGCTGCCTGGTCTAGGCCGTGCCTCGGCCACAGGCAGAGGTCACGCCTCGGCCACAAGCAAAAAAAAAAAAAAAAAAAAAAAAAAAAAAAAAAAAAAAAAAAGGGGTTGAGGCCGCGCCTCAGCCAAGGCCGAGGCATACGCCTCGGCCGCCTGGTCGAGGCCGCGCCTTCAGCCAAGTGGCCGAGGTCACGCCTCGGCCACAAAAAAAAAAAAAAAAAACAGAATGTTTATTCCGAAGTAACTAGTTTATTTCAAATATTCTAAAAATAGTAGCAAGTTATTCAAACACGGAAAACAAATAATTCAACGATGTAGCTAGAAAGCAGGGGAAAATCTCAAGACTACGAGCTACTCATGATCTGAGAGCTCCTCAATCATAATCTGATCAAGTGGAACATTGGGGACGTTGCTAGTTTTGATGCCGTGAAACTCGTCCACCAGAGAATCCTCATGAGCGTCCGTAACATCATCAGTGGATTCATTCTCAGCATCAGGATCCGGATTCTTCTCTATCACCGGCAAGCCAAGGGACACGGGGTCAAAATCAGGAACCTTCTCCCTCAGCACTGAAAAGATCTCCTGTTGCTTCGTGTACCGCCCAATGTTAAAAGCCACCTGTGCCTCCGCCTCAACCGCCTCTTGACCAGCCCCAGTTTTGAGGAATTCCAGGATAGCCTCAGGAGTGATCATATAACGCATCGCGTCCTCTCTAAACTGAGCTGAACTCTTGTAGACCTCCACAGCCCGGCCGAGGGCGTCAGCATGGCTGGCACGGGTCCTCTTGTGGTCCTCCCGCTCCTTCACAATTGCAAGTTTAACATCTCCGTGCTCTTTCCTCAGGGCCTCAAGCTCGCCCTCCATCTTGCTTATAGCCTCCGCCCGAGCCAACAACACTTGGTGTTCCTTCCTTAGCGCCCCGAGCTCGCCTTCCATCTTGCTCAAGGGCCCTTCCCGGATCGATAGCAGGTCCTTGAGGCTCTTGTTGTCCGCGTCCCTAATTTTAACATCCTCAAGGAGCGAGTCCATCTGTAACACCCCGTGTTATGGCCTTCAATCCCGGATTAATTATTAAATTAATCCCGTTAATAATAATTAAATATGATTTAATTCGGTTAGGTTTCCTTTAATTAATTAATAAAGGTCCACCATGAACCGTGGACCCTTGCCTAAATTAGAGTCCTAAGCCTATTATGAATAAAGAAAGTAAACCCTTTACTATTCAGATTCTAATTAGGAATCCTAGACCTAGTTATCTATTAGGAATAAAGGAAGTAGGCCTTTTACTATTCAGACTACGATTAGGATTCCCTTTAATTAATTAATATGGTCCACTATGGACCATGGACCCTAATCCCTAAACCCAATCCTTAGTTCCAAAAGGAATAGAATTAGCAAGCCTATAATATTAGTTCCTAACCAGGACTCCATAAATATATAAATAGGGGACTTAAGAGGCACCTAGAACCCCCCACCACAATAAACGTTCCACCACCCCAAAGTGCTCCAAGAATCCCCTTAGAAGAAATCAAGAAAGCAAGAAAGCTTAAAGAAAGACCCTTCATAGCCAAGGAATTAATTAAGGCTAAGAGGTAACCCATGTCTCAACAAAACCTATTTTTATAGTTATGATTTCCCCTTAGGGTTTCCCCTTATTATTGTGTTTTAATGATTGGTAGTGATTATTATTGATGTTGATGTGATGATCCCATGAGGGATCTTGATAATCTTGATATTGGGAGATTCTTGATAATTATGGTGTTCTTGATGACTATATGGGGATCTTGATAATTATATGGAATTCTTGATGATTATGTGATGTTCTTGATGGTTGGATGTTATTCTTGATGCTTATGTGTTATTCTTACCGAATCTTGTAATTATAAGGCAAATCGTATTCCTGTTGATATAAAAGTGATTAGAACCCTAGGTTGTATCGTATGATTTATCGGGAGGGGAAATCGCATGTTTGGGTGTTGATTATGTTTAGAAAAGCATGATAGGTTATATGTCGTTCGTTTCTTGTATTTGATCCGTTAATTGTCTACGATTTGTCGTTAATTGCGTTGAAAAGTGTCTAAGCATGGTTTCGGGTTCCACAACGGTTCCCGGGGCGAAAAGTGATGAAAAGAGTCAGTGGGGGGTAGGTGGGGGGTAGGGGACCCGCTACCTACCCATGGCCGTAAAACACTGCCCGGCAGCGGGTGGCCGGCGGGCGGGCAGCTGCCCGCCGGCGACCCGCTGCCCGAACAGTACAATCCGGCGGGCAGCCGGCGGGTGGCCCCCACCCACCGGCTACCCGCTGGAAAATTGTCCCACCCGGGACCCCGGCTTCCCCGTTTGATGTTCCCCGTTCCCCGTGGTGTCCCAACGGACTCCGTTTATCGCGCCTATGTCTAGTTTGATGTTTCGGGTACCGTTCGTAGGTTTATGAGTCTATTATATTGCATGCTAGTTGAATTGGTATGCCGTTGACCTAGGTGGAAGAAGTATGAACCCCTTAGGACTATTCTTAGTAAGTGATGGATCACGCATAGGTTTTGTTATACGTTTTCTCCCCCTTCCTAATGTGTAATGTGGGTTGCATGTGCTTGCTATGTGTTATGTGTGTGCTACCCCAATTCGGTTGCGATCGGATTGGTTATCCTGAGCTGCGGTTCAGAAGCTGGCTGCGGTCAGATTGATACTCTTGGGCTGCGGTCCACCGTTTGGTTGCGATCAAACGTTTCTATACGAGCTGCGGTTCGTCCTTTTTCCTGGCTGCGGTCAGATGACATTCTCTTGGGCTGCGGTCCACTTTTTGGTTGCGATCAAACCCAATGATGAGCTGCGGTTCATCGGTCGGTTGCGATCGACCCCTCCGTATTGCGATACGGGGCAGGGTGTTGCGGGGCCGTGTCAGAGCTATATGCGCTGAACAGATATATTTGGCTTTCAGGCACAGAAGATTAAGTCAATGGAGTGCGCTAGAACTTAGAAGTAGATAGTTTCCCTTTTGGCCTGCGTGCCACGTTTACGTATTTACGCTTTGAGGATATTAGTTAGTTAGCCTGTGCACTTGGGTTCTCTAGCCCAGGTGTGGCAAAGCACCCCGAACGCTTGTATTTATATCTTGGAATTTAATAAGATTCTACCTTTATTATAAGTTTTAAATGTCTTGAAAATCTGGGGTGTTACAGTTGGTATCAGAGCTTAAGTTTGACCCTAGGATAAGACTCTTAAGATCGGACTTTAGGACACTAGTCTTGAACTCTAGGTACTTAGGAACATAGGATCCAGGAATCTTAGGACGCGCAGTGAGATTTTGAAACCTACACATAACCTCCCCTCACTTCATCCCTCTCTAACTTAAAGGAACCTCCCCCTACGCTTACCACACCAGGTAAGGGTGCGAATAGATAAGTTTACTTCCACAACTGGGTAACGTACACTTACCCGATAAATCGCCTCGTCCTAACTCCCATCAAAAGACTTGACAAGGACCCTGACCAAAGAAAAGGAAGATTTGGATGACTACTAAGAAGAGGCGTTACAGTCAGGACTGCTAAAAGGGACGGACTGCAATACGCACCAACCCAGGGTAACCACGATAACCCCCGAGTCAGACAAATGATGTAACACCCCGTGTTACGGCCCCTAAAACCATTTAATCAATTAATCAGTAACCCAAGAGAAAGAATAAATTATAATTAATTAGGGAAAAAAGGCCCACCATTGTCCATGGGCCCTCATGTATAAACCCAACCCCTAAACTCAATCCTTAGTTCCAAAAGGAATAGAATTAGCGAGCCTATAATATTAGTTCCTAATTAGGACTCCTAAATATATATATATAGGGGACTTAAGAGGCACCTAGAACTCCCCACATGATTAACGCCCACCACCCCAAAAAGAGCTCCAAGAATTCCCTTAGGAGAAATCAAGAAAGCAAGGAAGCTTAAAGAAAGATCCTTCATAGCCAAGGAATTAATTAAGGCTAAGAGGTAACCCATGTCTCAACAAAACCTATTTTCATAGCTATGATTTCCCCCTTAGGGTTTCCCCCGTATGATTGTGAATGGCGAATTTCTATGTTTATTATTGATGTTGATTTGATGATTCCATGGGGAATCTTGATAATCTTGATATTGGGAGTTTCTTGATAAATATGATGTTCTTGATAATTGATTGGGATTCTTGATGATTATGTTCTTGGCAATTATGATGTTCTTGATGATGGATTGGTATCCTTGGTGATTTTGTGTTATTCATACCGAATCTTGCAATTAGAAGGCGAATCGTATTCTTGTTAATATAAAAGTGATTAGAACCCTAGGTTGTACCGTACGATATTGTTCTTGGATTTTCGGGTGGGGAAATCGCATGTTTGGGTGTTGATTATGTTTAGAAAAGCATGATAGGATATGTGCCGTTCGTTTTCTCGTATTTGATCCGTTAATTGTTTACGTGTTGCCGTTAATTACGTTGTAAAGTGTCTAAGCATGGTTTCGGGTTCCACAACGGTTCCCGGGACGAAAAAGTGATGTAAAGAGTCAGTGGGGGGTGGGGTAGGGGACCCGCCACCTACCCGCGGCAATTCGGGCAGCCGGCGGGCGGGCAGCTGCCCGCCGGGCACCCGCTGCCCGGAACAGTGTCAGCCGGCGGGCAGCCGGCGGGTGGACCCCCACCCACCGGCTACCCGTTGGAATTTCTCCCCACCCGGGACCCCGGCTTCCCCGTTTGATGTTCCCCCGATCCCCGTGGTGTCCCAACGGACCCCGCTTGTCGTGCCTATGTCTAGTTTGATGTTTCGGGTACCGTTCGTAGGTTTATGAGTCTATTATCTTGCATGCTAGTTGAATTGGTATCCCGTTGACCTTGGTGAAAGAAGTATGAACCCCTCAGGACTATTCTTAGTATGTGATGGATCACGCATAGGTTTGTTATACGCTTTATCCCCCCTTCCCAATGTGTAATGTGGGTTGCATGTGCTTGCTGTGTGTTATGTGTGTGTGTTACCCCAATTCGGTTGCGATCGGATTGGTTATCCTGAGCTGCGGTTCAGAAGCTGGCTGCGGTCAGATGGGTATTCCTGGCTGCGGTCAGATGACATTCTCTTGGGGCCTGGCGATCAAACGTTTCTATACGAGCTGTGGTTCGTCCTTTATCCTGGCTGCGGTCAGATGACACTCTCTTGGGCTGCGGTCCACTGTTTGGTTGCGATCAAACATTATGATGAGCTTCGGTTCATCGTTCGGTTGCGATCCACCTCCCCGTGTTGCGATACGGGGTATGGTGCTGCGGGGCTGTGTCAGAGCTATATGCGCTGACCCTCATGTATGGGCATGCGATCGGTCCCGTGGCGCCAACAATGTGCGTTATGTGTGTGATATGGACGAGTTGCGACTACGAGTGCCTTGGGGGATGTGACTATGGGATTTATATTGGGGATTGTTCATGTTGGGTTATGATTATTATTTATGCTTTGCCTTATCTGCCTTATCTGTTGTGAACTGCATATGCTCGTTGTAGCTGTTGCTTGTTTCTGGCCTTATCTGTCGAGTCATTCCCGGTTTTAAAGCTAGAGTTCGTAGTATATATCTTCATGCTCAAAATGGTTTTCGTATATCTATATATATCTCTATATGTATTGTATTTCAACGCGTTGGAGTGGGTTACCAGCATCTCTCGCTGAACAGATATATTTGGCTTTCAGGCACAGAGGACTAGAGCACTGGAGCGCGCTAGAACTGGAGCGTAGAAGTAGAGTAGTTTCCCTTTCGGCCTGCGTGCCATATTATGCATTATGTTTCAATGGATATTAGTTAGACCGCCTGTGCACCTGGGTTCTCTAGCCCAGGTGTGACATAGCACCCCGTACACTTAAGAGATACTTGGGATGTAATGAGATATTGCCTTTATTATTTAAGTTTAAAATGTCTTGAAAACCTGGGGTGTTATAGTTGGTATCAGAGCCTAAGTTTGACCCTAGGAAAAGACTCTTAAGACCGGACTTTAGGACATTAGGCTTGAGCTCTAAGTACCTAGGAACATAGGACTCAGGAATCTTAGGACGCGCGGTAAGATTGTGAAACCTACACATAACTTCCATACACGTTGCCCTTCCCCATTCTAAAACCCTTCCCCACTTATCACTTCACCAGAAGTGCGTCGAACTCTAACTTAACATTCTTATAAACACTGACCAGAAGGACGATAGCATGGCACCGAACAGAAGGCAATCAAGGACTCCGGAACCCGCCACCAACGACCCCTTGACCCAAACCCTACAGCAACTAACACAAGTCGCGCAGGCGTTAAGCGACGCGGCCCTTCGCAACGCCAGGCCCCTACCGCCTCCGGTGAATACAAACTCTGACGTCGCTCGACAAGTCTCGAATCACCGACCACCCACGTTCTTCGGAGAGGAGGACCCCGCAGTCCTGGAAGAATGGATTCGGACTCTTGACAAGATTCTAGGGGTAGTAGAATGCCCAGAGGAGCGTCGTGTAGAAATAGCCTCGTTCTACTTCGGACACGAGGCCGACCTCTGGTGGATCCACGAAGGACCCACCCACCGACAAGAACCAGGGTTCAACTGGGAAAGCCTCAAGGCACGATTACGTGAACGGTTCTACCCAACCCACATAAAAGCATCCATGTATGAAGAGTTCCTCCATCTAAAGCAAGGAACGGCCACCGTCGTGGAGTACCATAAACGATTCCTCGAACTGGCGCGCTTCGCACCCGAACTTGTCCCCACCGAGGTGACCAAGGTAGAAAGATTCGTATCGGGCCTCAACTTCGAAGCACGGAAGGCGCTAGTAGTAAGTAGGCCCCGGACCCTCAACGAGGCTTACGTCAGTGCCGCGAACCTCTATCGGATCCAACTACTTCAACGCGGAGCTCAGGAACAAATGCGAAGAAGGAACACCGGGAGTGGGGCACCACCGATGAAAAGAACAAGGAACGACATCGGCACGAGATCAAACAACCCGACTTACCCAAGACCGCCCCCGGGAAGCAACGAAGCGAACCCAAGAAACTTCCCTTGCCCGAGATGCAACAAAAGTCACAGAGGCAAGGACTGCGCAGGCAACCCCTGGCGATGCTTCAACTGCGGGGAGGAAGGACACAAGGCCTTCCAATGCACTCGGCCCCAAAGACCGCGTCCCACCACCACGGGCCAACACGGGGGTACCGGTCACCAAGGGGGTTACGGCGCTCCCGGAAAAGTATTCGTCATGAGCCAAACGCAAGCCGACCTCGGAAACGAAGAAGGCCTAGAAGGGGAAGACCCAATCCCTGAAGACGAGGACCATACGGACCCCGCCGAAGAAAACCCCGAAAGCGAATTCTGTCTAGGTTAAGCCATCACCCCCTTGTAACCGCCCCCTGTATCGTATAGACCACTTATTTAGTTTAATTACTTCGGAAACATTATGTCTACTTAGCCTAGCTATTTAGAAAGTATTATGAATAAAGATTTCGTTGATCAAGATCCAACCCAAGGTAAAGCACAAGTTATGTCATCAACTCAACCTTTTCCCCACTAAAAGGTGAGACGAAATAAGGAAAAAGACAAAGGGAGACTACACCACCAAGCAATGCCTAATGTCACCATTAGGAATTGAACTCTAGACCTCCCATTTACAAGTCCAAACCCTTAGCCACTAGCCCATGCGTGTTTCTTGAAACCACAAGGGAACACCCTCTTAATAAACCCCTCCAAATCCCTAAAACCCATAAAATCCCCAAATCATAAACCCTCCTCCTTCTTCCCCAAATCACCCAACCTCTCTCTCTTCTCTCTCACGACCCCCCCCCCCCTAAGGCCTCGCCGGCCGACCACCACAAACGCACCACAACCCGCGACGCCGCCACCAGCCGGACGCCGTCGCCACCCGGCCACTCCCCGACGGCATCACACCACCGCGCTGCGGCCCAAACCGCCCCACCGGGGACCACCCGCAACGCCAGCCCACCAGCCGCCCGAGCCTCGCCCGCTGCCGCACGCCACGCGACGCCACCACCACGCCATCTCGCCTCCCACCGAGTCGCCACCTAAACCCCTTCCCACCGTCACCGCCCTCGCCAGAAAAAGGGGCGTCGCCGGAAAAGGCTCGCCGGAGAACCTGCCAGAAAATCGCCGGAAAAATCGCCACCGTCTCGCCGGAAAAAGATCACCGGAAAACGTCGCCATCAAACGAACGTCACAATGCCAAAGAAACCCCTCGGAATCCGTACCCCGGAATGGAGCAACGCCGATTACACCGTAATCGGAGGTAAAGCACTCGAACCCGAACAATTTTCTCCGGAATTGGTTGATATGCTTAAATACCAAGGCCTTTTAGATACTTACCTCGCCATCAAAGGGGACACATACCCCGAATTGGTGAAAGAATTCTACCAACACCTTGTGGCCACCAAACGGGGCGACAAAGTAGAAGTGACCACCAAGGTCCGTGGCAAGGAAATTGTGCTTTCCAAAGGCCGGTTGGCCAAGCTCCTGAAATTGACCACCACGGGTGTGTCTAACTATGACCGAAAGGGGTGGATTGATACCCAAACTATGGGATACAAAGACTATCTCGGGTACTTACTCGAGAAAGAGGACGGGTTCACCTCGGCCACTCGACCCAACCGAAAGTGGCTATCGGCGGAGCAAAAGATATTGGTTATGATTATAACCGATAGCCTCTTGCCCACCAATAACAAGAGCAAGGATGTGGGGAGCTTGGAGTGCACCTTTGCGTATCTCCTAAAACATAAAATGAAGTTCAACCTGCCGGCACTCATGCTAAAGCACATAGAGTTCTGCAAAACAAGCAACCGGCTTAGCCTACCTTACGGGATGATCCTAAGTTGGATCATGGAGAAAAAGGGGGTAGACCTAAGCCACACCGAAGTCAAGACCGCCAATGGCATGGTTTTCAATGCCCAAAACCTCCGCCGCAACGACATCTACTACATCGAAGGAGGGCACTATCTCACCCTCGAAGAAATTTGCCAAAAACCCGACGAGGAACGTAGGGAATTGGTTGATCGGTTGGACATCTCCAACAAAAAGCTCAAGCGGGCCATGCAAGATTGCGGAGGCACGGAAGAAAATGAAGGACAAGAGGAGGAAGACGGGCCTAACCCGTCAGTGCACCCACAGCCAGGAGGGAACCCGAGGGGACAAGACGAGGGTTCAGTCAACGAACGCATACTCGCACAGCTCGACCGACAGAATCAAATCATGGAAGAAGGGTTCTTATCCCTGATCCGCACCACACACGCACTCGACCAAAGGGTAGCAGCGATCGAGGCCGCCTTGGGCACTCGTGGTGCACCCAGTTCCAGCGCAGGAAATCGAGGTACAACCGAAAACTTCCCTATCACAACACCATCAAAAGTTCAGCCTACCCCAAGCCAAGACAAACGTAAGGCCGCAACCCTAAACAGGAGGCCAAGCTACGAGGTGTCTAGGGGTGAAAGGGTGGACTATAACACCGGGCTTCGGGGACGAAGCCCCTTGTAAGGGGGGGAGAGTGTAACACCCCGTGTTACGGCCCCTAAAACCATTTAATCAATTAATCAGTAACCCAAGAGAAAGAATAAATTATAATTAATTAGGGAAAAAAGGCCCACCATAGTCCATGGGCCCTCATGTATAAACCCAACCTCTAAACCCAATCCTTAGTTCCAAAAGGAATAGAATTAGCGAGCCTATAATATTAGTTCCTAATTAGGACTCCTAAATATATATATAGGGGACTTAAGAGGCACCTAGAACTCCCCACATGATTAACGCCCACCACCCCAAAAAGAGCTCCAAGAATTCCCTTAGGAGAAATCAAGAAAGCAAGGAAGCTTAAAGAAAGATCCTTCATAGCCAAGGAATTAATTAAGGCTAAGAGGTAACCCATGTCTCAACAAAACCTATTTTCATAGCTATGATTTCCCCCTTAGGGTTTCCCCCGTATGATTGTGAATGGCGAATTTCTATGTTTATTATTGATGTTGATTTGATGATTCCATGGGGAATCTTGATAATCTTGATATTGGGAGTTTCTTGATAAATATGATGTTCTTGATAATTGATTGGGATTCTTGATGATTATGTTCTTGGCAATTATGATGTTCTTGATGATGGATTGGTATCCTTGGTGATTTCGTGTTATTCTTACCGAATCTTGCAATTAGAAGGCGAATCGTATTCTTGTTAATATAAAAGTGATTAGAACCCTAGGTTGTACCGTACGATATTGTTCTTGGATTTTCGGGTGGGGAAATCGCATGTTTGGGTGTTGATTATGTTTAGAAAAGCATGATAGGATATGTGCCGTTCGTTTCTCGTATTTGATCCGTTAATTGTTTACGTGTTGCCGTTAATTACGTTGTAAAGTGTCTAAGCATGGTTTCGGGTTCCACAACGGTTCCCGGGACGAAAAAGTGATGTAAAGAGTCAGTGGGGGGTAGGGGACCCGCCACCTACCCGCGGCAATTCGGGCAGCTCCGGCAGCGGGCAGCCGGCGGGCGGGCAGCTGCCCGCCGGGCACCCGCTGCCCGGAACAGTGTCAGCCGGCGGGTGGACCCCCACCCACCGGCTACCCGCTGGAATTTCTCCCCACCCGGGACCCCGGCTTCCCCGTTTGATGTTCCCCCGATCCCCGTGGTGTCCCAACGGACCCCGCTTGTCGTGCCTATGTCTAGTTTGATGTTTCGGGTACCGTTCGTAGGTTTATGAGTCTATTATCTTGCATGCTAGTTGAATTGGTATCCCGTTGACCTTGGTGAAAGAAGTATGAACCCCTCAGGACTATTCTTAGTATGTGATGGATCACGCATAGGTTTGTTATACGCTTTATCCCCCCTTCCCAATGTGTAATGTGGGTTGCATGTGCTTGCTGTGTGTTATGTGTGTGTGTTACCCCAATTCGGTTGCGATCGGATTGGTTATCCTGAGCTGCGGTTCAGAAGCTGGCTGCGGTCAGATGGGTATTCCTGGCTGCGGTCAGATGACATTCTCTTGGGCTGCGGTCCACCGTTTGGTTGCGATCAAACGTTTCTATACGAGCTGCGGTTCGTCCTTTATCCTGGCTGCGGTTAGATGACACTCTCTTGGGCTGCGGTCCACTGTTTGGTTGCGATCAAACATTATGATGAGCTGCGGTTCATCGGTCGGTTGCGATCGACCTCCCCGTGTTGCGATACGGGGTATGGTGCTGCGGGGCTGTGTCAGAGCTATATGCGCTGACCCTCATGTATGGGCTTGCGATCGGTCCCGTGGCGCCAATAATGTGCGTTATGTGTGTGATATGGACGAGTTGCGACTACGAGTGCCTTGGGGGATGTGACTATGGGATTTATATTGGGGATTGTTCATGTTGGGTTATGATTATTATTTATGCTTTGCCTTATCTGCCTTATCTGTTGTGAACTGCATATGCTCGTTATAACTGTTGCTTGTGTCTGGCCTTATCTGTCGAGTCATTCCCGGTTTTAAAGCTAGAGTTCGTAGGATATATCTTCATGCTCAAAATGGTTTTCGTATATCTATATATATCTCTATATGTATTGTATTTCAACGCGTTGGAGTGGGTTACCAGCATCTCTCGCTGAACAGATATATTTGGCTTTCAGGCACAGAGGACTAAAGCACTGGAGCGCGCTAGAACTGGAGCGTAGAAGTAGAGTAGTTTCCCTTTCGGCCTGCGTGCCATATTATGCATTATGTTTCAATGGATATTAGTTAGACCGCCTGTGCACCTGGGTTCTCTAGCCCAGGTGTGGCATAGCACCCCGTACACTTAAGAGATACTTGGGATGTAATGAGAGTATTGCCTTTATTATTTAAGTTTAAAATGTCTTGAAAACCTGGGGTGTTACAAATGACATACACCTTCCGACAAGTTGCCTTATCTCGGCAAACCCGGGTTGCGGCTACAACAAACAGGAAGGAGAACTAGGACACCTATTAGAGTAGCGAAGGAACGACACCATTAGTCGAATCCTTGGGTGCAAGGTAAGTATATCGCGACACCTTGCGACCCCACCACCCCAATTTAAAATATCATCCGCCCTGAAACCCCGAGCATCTTGATACCCCTATTTGTTGAAAACTTCCACCCCGAATCCTTAATTACCTTAAGAGCAAATTCGCAACCGTCATGACCTTGCTCACCCTTTGTTGCGCTTAACCCAAACCCTCGGAAACCCTAAATTGTTATTGCCCTTACTCTAAGTTCATATCCCCACTCCGTTTGGAAACCCTGTTAAAAACCGTAGAGCAGCATAAGGCCCTTACCCTGCCCAGGAGCGTGAAGAACCGACATTCATTGATTCAATATTAAAATAAGTTGTTAGATAGGAATCGGCGAAGTAGGTGGAGGTTACGAATACGTATCACCCCACCCTTGCACGAAAACCGTGAAGGCTTCACGAGAAACCATAGCCTGTACGTACGCGCCATGCGTTGACAAGAGCGGGCAAACAAATACGTTCAATGTGTCAGGGGCCCTCGCTACAGAAAACATCATCAAATAGGTGCAACAGGCCGAACCTCGAGGAGGACATAAATCCTTGCTAAGAATTTCATCCACCAAGGAAGGAATGAAACCCAATAGAACAAGAAAGACTAACCCGAAACCCCCTTACCCTTAAGAACCCTCGGCAAGGATTAGGAGTCAAGACCTAGGGGTTTGACCCACTAAACCGATTGGGTCCAGACTTCTGGACATCCGAGGGGAACGTGCACGGAAACCATCACGAGAATTCCCCTGGAAGCCATAGAAACGAAGGGGACTTCGACACGGGAAGAGAAGATCAAACGAAAATCTTAGAATCAAACAAAGCCAAGGAAAAGGGATCACCAGTTCGACTGCACACCACAACCAAGCCCCAAACAGGCATAATCACTCGAAGCCAAGAGTCCTTAGCCCCTTTCCCTCCCCTTGCCAATCAAGTACCATTTCGTTAAAGAATCCGTCCTATCACTCCAAACCTCGCTCTTGATCCCTCATTACAGACGAACCCGTACAAGGTGGCAACCTTCCTTCCTGTATTACGACCTTGGATACATCGACCCTATCCGCCCCTCGACTTTGAAACCTAGCCCTTGCTCTCCTTACACCCCTTTAAACCCAGACCAAGAAAACATAGATATATATATGTATGTATATCTACCTCTAGAACTCGTGCTTAAGGATCAATGAACATTGTACGATGGGTCATCCTATGTATCCAAGTCCCTTTAATTGTGCACAAGGGCATGGGACTTGTCAGGACATGAATCTGTGCATTTTTGGGGTCTTTCCCGAAGGAATTGACTATTCCTAGCCACTTTCCCGCGGGTCCCCAACGAGTCCTTGACAGGACCTTGGCGGGTCCTTGGCAGGAGCTTGGCAGGCGGACGACCGCCCACCTCGCGCCCACTGGTACAATGTGCTGATTTCTTAACCCCTCATTTTATTGATTTGTGGCGCACTTGTGTGCCTCGATTGAGGAATGTGAGTCTTGGGTAAGGAACCATGGACCACCCAAACATAGTGTCCTACGTAAAAGACCTTGACGCACGAGACACCATCGGGAAATCACAATCAATTACATTGCACGAGTAATTGAAATCGGATCCTACGATACAACCGACTAGGGATGTTTGGCGTAAAGGATTGCGCAAACCAAGAAGGCGAGTTGGGAACTCGTACTAAGAACCCACGAAAACCTTAAAAGTCAAAATGCTAAGGAGGGACCGGGACTCCTCCAAACCATGGACATCGTTCGAGCAAATCAGAGGACTCCTTACAAGTTGTATGGAATCAAGAACTACGTAGCCCATGGTGCTAAGCAAAAGGGTGAAGAACACATTCGTGCCAAGACTTCAAGGGTCATTAAGGACCTACAAGGAGATGAGGTAACTCGTAAAGTCGCCGAGTCATCCCACAACGAGATTTGGTAACCGACTGCGCTTTAAAAGAAAAAGGGCACGCAAGGACACCTTCATCATTAAAAATAACACAAACAGGGCACAACAATGCCGAACCTCGGGTAAGACATGAAGTCTTACTAAGAATTTCATCCACTATAGAGGAGATGAAATTCAATAAGAAGAGAAATTCAACCCAAAGTCCATCGACTCCCAAGAGACTTTGGAAAGAATTTGGGAAATGCGCCCTAAGAGATTGGCTTGGTTGACCCAACTCGGTCAAGACCTTGGGCGCATTAAAGAAGTAAGTGTTGAATCACCACGGGAAATTCCCTCAAGAAAGAAGAGAAGGATGAAACCTTAGCCTGGGAAGCAAGGTCTAACAAGGATCTTAAAGTCAAGAAAGCACCAACACCAAGGAAGGAGGATCATCAGCTCGTCGGCGCATCATGATCAAAGCATCTAACCAGATTATTCACTTGGGATCGAGAAACCTTAACCCATCCTAGCCGAATTCCTTTCCCTCCCTCGGAAAATCGGCCCCTTCCTTATTTCAAAACCCTTTCTACCCTTCAGACCCCATTCTCAATCCCATGTTTTAACGATTCCATACAAGTGGCAACCTCACAACCTAAGTTGCAACCACGAAAACTTGATCCTAATTCCTGAATTCACCGTGTCCTCAAGTTTGAAACCCACTCTCTTAGCCCTGTAAAACCTAATCGCTCCCAAAAACCGAACACACATAGGCGTGCAAGTATACAATTTCCCCGTGGAATACCTTCTCTATAGGACCACGGTTCTTCTCTTGACTCGTTAACCCTGCAATGATTTCCAAGCTTCGGGGACGAAGCTTCTCGTAAGGGGGGGAGAGTGTAACACCCCGTGTTATGGCCTTCAATCCCGGATTAATTATTAAATTAATCCCGTTAATAATAATTAAATATGATTTAATTCGGTTAGGTTTCCTTTAATTAATTAATAAAGGTCCACCATGAACCGTGGACCCTTGCCTAAATTAGATTCCTAAGCCTATTAGGAATAAAGAAAGTAAACCCTTTACTATTCAGATTCTAATTAGGAATCCTAGACCTAGTTATCTATTAGGAATAAAGGAAGTAGGCCTTTTACTATTCAGACTACGATTAGGATTCCCTTTAATTAATTAATATGGTCCACTATGGACCATGGACCCTTATCCCTAAACCCAATCCTTAGTTCCAAAAGGAATAGAATTAGCAAGCGTATAATATTAGTTCCTAACCAGGACTCCTAAATATATAAATAGGGGACTTAAGAGGCACCTAGAACCCCCCACCACAATAAACGTTCCACCACCCCAAAGTGCTCCAAGAATCCCCTTAGAAGAAATCAAGAAAGCAAGAAAGCTTAAAGAAAGACCCTTCATAGCCAAGGAATTAATTAAGGCTAAGAGGTAACCCATGTCTCAACAAAACCTATTTTTATAGTTATGATTTCCCCTTAGGGTTTCCCCTTATTATTGTGTTTTAATGATTGGTAGTGATTATTATTGATGTTGATGTGATGATCCCATGAGGGATCTTGATAATCTTGATATTGGGAGATTCTTGATAATTATGGTGTTCTTGATGACTATATGGGGATCTTGATAATTATATGGAATTCTTGATGATTATGTGATGTTCTTGATGGTTGGATGTTATTCTTGATGCTTATGTGTTATTCTTACCGAATCTTGTAATTATAAGGCAAATCGTATTCCTGTTGATATAAAAGTGATTAGAACCCTAGGTTGTATCGTATGATTTATCGGGAGGGGAAATCGCATGTTTGGGTGTTGATTATGTTTAGAAAAGCATGATAGGTTATATGTCGTTCGTTTCTTGTATTTGATCCGTTAATTGTCTACGAGTTGTCGTTAATTGCGTTGAAAAGTGTCTAAGCATGGTTTCGGGTTCCACAACGGTTCCCGGGGCGAAAAGTGATGAAAAGAGTCAGTGGGGGGTAGGTGGGGGGTAGGGGACCCGCCACCTACCCATGGCCGTAAAACACCGCCCGGCAGCGCCCGCCGCGCCGGAACAGTACAATCCAGCGGGCAGCCGGCGGGTGGCCCCCACCCACCGGCTACCCGCTGGAAAATTGTCCCACCCGGGACCCCGGCTTCCCCGTTTGATGTTCCCCGTTCCCCGTGGTGTCCCAACGGACTCCGTTTATCGCGCCTATGTCTAGTTTGATGTTTCGGGTACCGTTCGTAGGTTTATGAGTCTATTATATTGCATGCTAGTTGAATTGGTATCCCGTTGACCTAGGTGGAAGAAGTATGAACCCCTTAGGACTATTCTTAGTAAGTGATGGATCACGCATAGGTTTTGTTATACGTTTTCTCCCCCTTCCTAATGTGTAATGTGGGTTGCATGTGCTTGCTATGTGTTATGTGTGCGCTACCCCAATTCGGTTGCGATCGGATTGGTTATCCTGAGCTGCGGTTCAGAAGCTGGCTGCGGTCAGATTGATACTCTTGGGCTGCGGTCCACCGTTTGGTTGCGATCAAACGTTTCTATACGAGCTGCGGTTCGTCCTTTTTCCTGGCTGCGGTCAGATGACATTCTATTGGGCTGCGGTCCACTGTTTGGTTGCAATCAAACACTATGATGAGCTGCGGTTCATCGGTCGGTTGCGATCAACCCCTCCGTATTGCGATACGGGGCAGGGTGCTGCGGGGCCATGTCAGAGCTATATGCGCTGACCCTCATGTATGGGCATGCGATTGGTCCTGTGGCGCCAACAAAGTGTGTTATGTGTGGTGACATGGACGAGTGTGATTACGAGTGTCTTGGGGGATGTGACTATGAGATTTATATTGGGGATTGTTCATGTTGGGTTATGATCATTGTTTATGCTTTGCCTTACCTGCCTTATCTGTTGTGAACTGCATATGCTCGTTATAACTGTTGCTTGTGTCTGGCCTTATCTGTCGAGTCATTCCCGGTTTTAAAACTAGAGTTCGTAGGATATATCTTCATGCTCAAAATGGTTTTCGTATATCTATATGTATTGTATTTCAACGCGTTGGAGTGGGTTACCAGCATCTCTCAGCTGAACAGATATATTTGGCTTTCAGGCACAGAAGATTAAGTCACTGGAGTGCGCTAGAACTTAGAAGTAGATAGTTTCCCTTTTGGCCTGCGTGCCACGTTTACGTATTTACGCTTTGAGGATATTAGTTAGTTAGCCTGTGCACTTGGGTTCTCTAGCCCAGGTGTGGCATAGCACCCCGAACGCTTGTATTTATATCTTGGAATTTAATAAGATTCTACCTTTATTATAAGTTTTAAATGTCTTGAAAATCTGGGGTGTTACACCATCACCCGCCCTCGTTGGGCATGAATGATCTGTCCCTCTAGCAGGGCCTGAAAGTAAACAGAGTAAGACACACGCCAGGGCAGAGAGGGAACATTAAGTATGAAAACACTAACCTCAAAACTGTGCCTGAGATAACGCTCTTGCAGCATGTTGACATCCATGGCTACAAGGTGTTCCAAGTCCGTAGGAGGAGCGATACGGGCAGCATACTCAACCGCATCAAGACTCTTATTTATTAACGACGCTCCAGGTGGCACGTCCATTCCCAGTCGAATCAAGTTAGTCCGAACACGCGAGCCGGACTCAGTAGAAGTATCTCCTTGCACTTCGGGGGGTTGAGGGGAAAAAGTAACGGTCGTGGGCGTCCGAGTCGATGGAGCCTGCGTCACCCCCTCGGCAACCCCGGTTGGAGTAGGCACACGCACCTTCGGGGCGACCTTTTTTCGGGTAGGCGTACGCTCAACGTCCTTGGATGGAGTTGGCGTGCGTGCCGGCGGAGGCGGCATCACCTCCGTGGCCTCGGCTTGACTCTTCTTTCCTTTCTCCACCTTGCTCTTCTTAGAGGGGGGATCCGGTCGCGAGAAGTATCGGCTAGTCCTCGAAGATGAAGACATGGTACCTGCAATAAAAAGAAGACAAGTTAGAGTTAGTGGTTGACAAATAAAATACTGAGTGGTAACTAAAGTGTACCCGTGGGCAAAAGAACAGTCGGATGAGCCCTCACGAAGCCTAAGCCCGCGAGCTTCCACTCGGTAGTATAATCAACGATCGATAAGAGACCATCCCCCAGTAAATCATCTACATCTGGGCGGAGGGAGGGACTCATGTCAAGAGTAGGAGGGCAACGTAAATGGGATCCCCACGTAACACGAAAGGGAAACGGACGACCCACAAGAGTGACAAAGACATATTTGGGTTTCCAATCCTTGTTATAAGTAGGACGGTCCTCAAAGAGTTTGAAATGCGGCCTGCTCGAAATCTGGACGAATCCCTTACCTTCCTGAGAAGCCCTACCAACTATGAAAAGAGCCTGGAAGAGATCTAGCGTGGGTTCTATCCCTCTGTCCTTACATATAGCAAGAAAGCCCGCAATTACCTGGTGACCATTGGGAATAAGCTGGCCGGGGACTATCTCATAGTGGTTCATAAAATCTACCACAAACCTATGGAGGGGAAACCGCAGCCCAACCTGTAGCGACAGAAGGTGGATCCCAAAATACTTATCCAAGGGTGGGTCGGTGATATTACCCCGAGGGTCAGGAGGGAGAGTCAGAACGTCAAGACTAAGGAGAACTCTAAAATCATCCCAATCCCGTTCCCCTAATTGAGGCTGTATGGACAAGACAGGGACTTATCAAGAACAGAATAGGAGGCCTTGCGTTTTTTCTTCTTTTTCATTTGGGGCTTAGGTGTAGGCGAGTCAGCAACAAATGGAAGAGGGGGAAAATTTTCAAAGAGAGGGGAATCATCATATTCCTCATCAAAATTAAGTTCTCCAACAGCAATCAAGGGAGTGACATCCATTGTGAAGCAAAAGACGCTAAACTCACCTCGGTTACGGATAAGCTCTCAAGACTCGGGTACAAAAACTGCCTGTCAGGAAAAGTGCGTGTCAAAAAAAAAAAAAAAAAAAAAAAAAAGACTGAGGCACGGCCTCAGCCAAGGCCGAGGCACACGCCTCGGCATCCTGGTCGAGGCCGCGCCTCGGCCTCCTGGTCGAGGCCGCGCCTCGATCTCCTGGTCGAGGCCTCGCCTCGGCCTCCTGGTCGAGGCCGCGCCTCGGGCCCCAAAAAAAAAAAAAAAAAAGTTGGGGGAGTAAGTATATTCATACATACATAAATACGTCGTAAAATAAATTGCAAAATAATAATAACAGCGGAGACTTATAGAGCTGTGGCAGAAAGTTGTTGAAGAAGTGCTCTCAAACTGCTCAGAGAGACAAGGGTTTATATTGGAGAGGAGGTTGAGATAAAAAAAGTTAAGTGAAGCAGGAAAGAATTGGGAAAGCACAAATCAGGGATTTGGAAGGATAAGTTAGGGATTTGGAAAACAAAACCAAATCAAAAGAATTCTACAAAGGATCAAATAAAATATCCTAAATCAAGCAGGATCCTGCACAAGATCAAAAGAAATTCAGCTTTACTCCCAAGTCAACTCAAACACATCCGTTGACTCAGGAGTAGGGGGGACTGGTGACAGGATAATTGGGCTGGCACCCGACCCGGATCACAAATGGGCATTGACTCAGCATGTGGGCATTGACTCAGCATCACATGGGAACCCAACGGGCAGAACTCCAACGGTCAGGAATTCCAACAGGTGCCGCTGTTACTACCATTGAAGCCAGCATTGAAGCCCCCATTGATGAGAGAGAATTAAAGGCTAGGCGCCCATTTATGTCCCATGTTGTTACCGTTAGGACTCTAAGTATAAATAGGGTTCTCCTCAGCTAGCAGAGGACACACTATACTTTCTATATTGAGACAAAAGACAATACAGCTATTGTTACCCTCTTTTAGCATTATTATATTATTATTTACCGGTAACTTTATTACCGTAAATATATATATATATATATATATATATATATATATATATATATATATATAAACTCATTTTAAAGGGAAAATAATTTTTTTTGTAAGTATATAAACAAAATCCTCCTACTTCATTTTTTCGCCTTAACTTTTGTAGTAAAGCTTATTTGGTAAGTAAATATTAAATGGAAATTAATTAAAATCTATTAATTGGTAATAATATGTATGATATTATATTCTATAATATAATTGATAATATTGTTGTTCATGTATAATAAACCCTATGTAATAATGTAATATTAAAGTAAAATTACAATAATAATGATTGGTCCTGGTAGGGTTGAAAGAGAGTCTAGAGGGGGCGGGATGGTGAATAGACTCTGCTCGAATTTTGAAAATAATTCCTTTTTCGGATGTTTTACGTAGCGGAAAAATGTATGTTTATTTTAGATTAAACTTTGCACAATTTAGTTATGAAAAATCTTAGGGTTTGGTCAGTATGAATGCAATGTCAAATAGATAGGTAAACGAAAAGTAAGGAGAGAGTGAGAGAGAGATTTTTATAGTGGTTCGGCTATTAACAAAGTCTACTCCACTCTTCTTCCACAACTCGTAAAAGGGTTTGCTCTATCACTCCTAGTACAAACTAAACAAGCTAGCTTCCTTGATCACTAAGCTGGACAACTAATTGTGTAGGTTTTTCAACTCCTCGAGTTTACTCCGCCTCTATCAACGTCTTCTTCAGAGTTGAGGGTTGGAAAGTATTGATGATGTTCTCCACCTTGTGAAACCTTGACTTGATAAGCTTGAATCTTCGATTATAAAATGCAAGCCTTCCTTGTGTTGTGAGAGGTTGAAGTTTAGATAAACTCTTAAAAATAACCCTCACAACAACACACTGGTTTGAAATCTTTTTGGATAGCACTTGTTAACAAAGCTTTTGTAGATGAAGATTGAGTGAAAACCAGCACCTTCTTCAATTGTGAAGAGGGGTATTTGTAACACCCCAGATTTTCAAGACATTTAAAACTTATAAAATAAAGGTACTATCTCATTAAATCCCAAAACGTAATACAAGTGTACGGGCTAACTAACTAATATCCTCAATAATGTAAATGCATAATATGGCACGCAGGCCGAAAGGGGACTAACTACTACTACGTTCCGAGTACTAGCGCTCTCCAGTGACTTATTCTTCTGTGCCTGAAAGCCAAATATATCTGTTCAGCGAGAGATGCTGGTAACCCACTTCAACGCGTTGAAATACAATACATATAGAGATATATATAGATATACGAAAACCATTTTGAGCATGAAGATATATCCTACGAACTCTAGCTTTAAAACCGGGAATGACTCGACAGATAAGGCCAGACGCAAGCAACAGTCATAACGAGCATATGCAGTTCACAACAGATAAGGCAGTTAAGGCAAAGTATAAACAATAATCATAACCCAACATGAACAATCCCCAATATAAATCACATAGTCACATCCCCAAAATACTCATAATCACAACTCATCCATATCTCATCACATAGCACACTTTGTTGGCGCCACAGGACCAATCGCATGCCCATACATGAGGGTCAGCGCATATAGCTCTGACACGGCCCTGCAGCACCCTGCCCCGTATCGCAACACGGAGGGGTCGATCGCAACCGACCGATGAACCGCAGCTCATCATAGTGTTTGATCGCAACCAAACAGTGGACCGCAGCCCAAGAGAGTGTGTCATCTGACTGTAGCCAGGAATTCCCATCTGACTACAGCCAGCCTCTGAACCGCAGCTCAGGAAAATGTCATCTGATCGCAGCCAGGAATTCCCGTCTGACTACGACCAGCTTCTGGACCGCAGCCCAGGATGCTGTCACCCGACTACAGACAGGAATTCCCATCTGACTGTAGCCGGCTTCTGAACCGCAGCTCAGGATAACCAATCCGATCGCAACCGAATTGGGGCATCATGCACACATAACACGTAGCAAGCACATGCAACCCACATTACACATTGGGAAGGGGATAAAGCGTATAATAAACCTATGCGTGATCCATCACATACTAAGAATAGTCCTAAGGGGTTCATACTCCTTCCACCTAGGTCAACGGGATGCCAATTCAACTAACATGCAATATAATAGACTCATAAACCTACGAACGGTACCCGAAACATCAAACTAGACATAGGCACGACAAACGGAGTCCGTTGGGACACCACGGGGAACGGGGAACATCAAACGGGGAAGCCGGAATCCCAAGTTGGGGGAATTTCCAGCGGGTAGCCGGTGGGTGGGGGCCACCCGCCGGCTGCCCGCCGGACTCACTGTTCCGGGCAGCGGGTCGCCGGCGGGCAGCTGCCCGCCCGCCGGCCACCCGCTGCCAGGCGGTAATTCTCGGCACCGGGTAGGTGGCGGGTCCCCTACCCCCCACCTACCCCCCACTGACTCTTTTTCATCAATTGCGCCCCGGGAACCGTTGTGGAACCCGAAACCATGCTTAGACACTTTTCAACGCAATTAACGACAACACGTAGGCACTTAACGAATCAAATACGAGAAACGAATGGCACATAACCTATCATGCTTTTCTAATATAACCAACCCCCAAACATGCGATTTCCCCACCCGATAATTCAAGAATAAGATCATACGATACAACCTAGGGTTCTAATTACTTTTATATCAACAAGTACACGGTTCGTCTTCTAATTGCAAGATTCGGTAAGAATAACACATAAACATCAAGAGCATCACACAATTATCAAGAACAACACATAATCATCAAGAACTCTATATAATCATCAAGAATTGCATAATCATCAAGAATCTCCCAATATCAAGATCATCAAGATCCCTCATGGGATCATCACATCAAACATCAATAATAATCATCATATCTCGCCAATACACAATAATATGGGGGAAACCCTAAGGGGGAATCATAGCTATGAAAATATGTTTTGTTGAGACATGGGTTACCTCTTAGCCTTAATTAATTCCTTGGCTATGAAGGATCTTTCTTTAAGCTTTCTTGCTTTCTTGATTTCTTCTAAGGGAATTCTTGGAGCTCTCCTGGGGTGATGGGGCGTCTAGGCGTGTGGGGCGTTCTAGGTGTCTCCTAAGCCCCTTATTTATATATTTAGGAGTCCTAATTGGGAACTAATATTATAGGCTTGCTAATTCTATTCCTTTCGGAACTAAGGATTGGGTTTAGGGGTTGGGTTTATATATGAGGGCCCATGGACTATGGTGGGCCTTTTTCCTTAATTAATTATAATTTATTCTTTCTCTTGGGTTACTGTTTAATTGATTAAATGGTTTTAGGGGCCGTAACACGGGGTGTTACAGTATTTATAGGTGAGGGAAAATTCATCCTTTGGAGGGCGATGAAAATTCAAACCTATTATCCAGCGTGTAATAACCACTGGATATGAAGCATTTAATTCGGCTGTACTGTGTAGCCATTGATGGCAAAAGTGATTTGTCCTTTTGTCTTTTTTCACTGACAAAGGTACCGATCATTTAATGCTTCTTGGTTTTTGTGAATATCATTCCTAGGACTCCTTTTGTCTAGGATGATTGCCCAGCTGTGAGACATAGACAAACATTCTTCTTGATTACGTGTAGAAATTGTCTATTCAAGTCTGACTTAGACTTTCTGTCTCTGGATCGAAAGATTGTCCTTATCTTTCGTCTTACTTTTAAGTCAAATGATCTTTCTTTTCATTTGACATTTACACGAGAGTTAGACCCTTCCATGTTTCGGTCTAAGTTGTTCTCTCGGTCTTCTCTTGATCTTCCCTTGATCTTCTTTTCTTCTTGTAGATCAGACCTAATTGACTAAATACAACTCTGATTTGTGTAGACATGCTACTAAGCACGAATCACATGGTGAGTTGTGACTACTTTCGTTTAACACCAAAGATGTAAAATAACGAGAGTTAAAAGAGGGTTCTACTTTTCCTAGTAACTTTGGTATCATCAAAATATAAATACATCTGTTACTAACAATTAAAGCCTATGCAGTTAATGCATATTTTATTATAGAATATAATACCATACATAAATATTACCAATTGTGCAATATTACCAATTAATAGATTTTAGTTAATTTCCATTTTACATTTGTTTACCAAATAAGCTTCATTAATTATTTGGGCGGGAAAATGAAATACGAGGATTTGATATATATATATATATATATATATATATATATATATATATATATATATATATATATATATATATATATATATATATATATATATATAGATTTATTGGTAAAAGAATTAATAAAACTTAATATATATAGAATTAATTTCTTTTTATTACTCTAATGATAATCCCTCATTAATTAGGAAATCTTAAATTTAGAGTCCAACATTGGTTCGCTGCATAGAAATTCGCAATGAGGAGGAGAGGGAGAATATTATTTTCCCTTAAATATAACTCTAGCTATTTTGGGACGGCTTCTTGAAACCCCTAAAACTCCTCCAAACACTGAATTCCAGCTTCCGAATCACAAGTCTCTATTTGTAATGACCATAACGCAAGCAGATAATATGCCCAACATTTCCCGTTTAAGTAGAAGAGAATGTGAATAACACAATGAATTTTGAAAGGATTACATAATTTATGAAAATCATGAAATGGCTTTTCACAAATACACGAATGCATTTAAAATAAAAAAGGAACGTATCCAAATGTAGGATTCATCTGATTAAAAGGCCATGTTAGGATGTGTACTAATCAAACATGTAATATGAACCAAATTGCGACAATAATATATTATTCTTGAGACAAAAACCACAACTTATATATATATATATATATATATATATATATATATATATATATATATATATATATATATATATATATATATATTTTACTTGTAAGACTAGGAATGCATCCTAAAAGAAACAAAAATATTTGAAAAGATTTGAAATACAATTTTTATGAGTAGAACATAATTCTTATATTTAAATGTCATTAATTCAATTTTTGTTAACACTCCCTTTTCCGAAGTTGTCACATACACTCTTCGTTGTGCAGTTTATCTCTAATGTGTAATTTGCATTCAGTTACATAGGAATAAAATTTAATTGCTGAATTTACTCAATATACACCCTCAAATAATGAATCTATAAATTTCTTTCGTCGCCAAAAAAAAAATAAAAAACCAGTGTATCCAATAGTTAAAGTTAGGACAAAAAAAGGAAACTAGTAGGGTCACATAATATAAATATTTGCAACTAAATGTAAATTTAAAAATCATTTATATCAAGATTAAAAAAATCATATAATACTCCAATAACACATGACTCACGCACATTAAGCACAAAACCCACGCACATTAAGCATAAAACTCATGCACTTTAAAGTTTCAACAACAACTCACATTAAGTACACACTCACGCACATTAAGCACAAGACTCACGCACATTACACACAAGACTCACGCACATTAAGTACAAAACTCATGCACATTAAACATTACACACACGCACATTAAGCACAAATCTCACGCACATTAAGCACAAGACTCGTGCACATTAAGTACAAAAGTCACGCACATTAATCACCCGCACAACCACTCAAACTAATATGCATATTTCAAATTAATGGTACAATTTCTTTATTATGGATTTGTTCGAGTTGATGCCACTCCAGATCAGCTATAGTTGCTCCGACTAAGCCGATGCAAAAAAAGGTTTAATTTTTTTAGAAAAGTCATTTTTTCGTAGTATTTTTTGTCTATAATTGACCTTCCATAGTATTTAATTATTGTTTTGTTTTTAAAATTTTGTATTATATGTAATTTTTTCGTATTATTGCTTTGTTTAAAAAAATAATTTTATAATATTATTTATATATTATATTTTATTTTCAGGCATGGTTTTTGTTATTTGTGCAATGCAATGGTTACGGAGTTACTAGGGGATACTACCCGAGTTCAATGTTTTTTGGTGACTTTGTAGTTAAGTGAGAAGTGAAAGATGCGGTCGAGAAGCCCATCGCAAAATAAATAAATAAATAAATAATAGAGAAAGGATTCAACTTTAAAACAAGTTATAGAGAAAAAAAATAGATCAATGACAAGATTCAGAAGAAGGTGGTGGAAAGTAGTTCCTCTTCATCTGATGAAGATACTTCTTCTGATTCTAAGACAGAATTGAATGTCAGTAGATTAAAATATCTGTGTATGTGCATGCTTGAAAATACCATTTAGTGTTTTTTGCTTTTATTGACATAAATTTGATTTTCTGTAATTAAATTCTTATAAAAATCAATGTTCTTATATTTTTTGTTTTTAGAGTATGGATTATTTGTTTTTAGAGTATAGATTTTATATTTAAAATTTTAAATTTATGTCTTTTGCTTGAATGGAAAGATTTAATGGTTTTATATTACTATGAATATTCATTTGTTTTATTCGTTTATCTACACCATGTTCAAAGATGAAATTATAGTATATAAATGAATATTAGAATAATAATTATTAACTGAGACTAAAAACGACACGAAATTTAGACCAATTAAAATAGGAAATGACTATTAATAATTAACTGAAAATTAAAAATGCTTCGAAACTGACTCAAACGAAAAAAAATGAAATTAATATTAATATTTAATTAAAAAATAAAAATGAAATGAATATTAATAAATTACTGAAAATATAAAAAATTTCATGGAAATTAGGCCAATAGGAAAAGGAAAATGAATATTTATACTTGAATATTAATAAGTTACTAAAAAAATATAAAAATTACTGGTATAAAATGTACTAATAAAAATGTAAAATGAAGTTTGCATCTCAACGTTTTGTCGAGATGGAAATAAATATTAATCTCGGTTATATATTTTATAAAATGTAAAGTTAGTGGAAATATAAAATAAACTGCTATTAACAATTAATTAATTAATTTTTTTTGAAAAGCAATTAATTAATTAATATGTATAAAAAAGAATAATTGACTGAGAATAAAAATAACACGAAATTTAGGCCAATTGAAATAGAAATGACTATGAATAATTTATTAAAAATGAAAAATGTTTCCAAACTGACTCAGTATATAGAAAGAATATTAATCTCGGTTATATATTTTATAAAATATATAAAGTTTGTTAGGAACAAATGTAATTAGATTTTGATGATACCAAACTGACTAGGATTGTAGACCCCTATTTTTCCTTTCGTAGTTAGGACTCTTGTGACAATTGAAAGCTATTGTACTCACCGATTGATTAAACTACGAGGTTTATGAATCTTAGTTGAGACTAGCATAATAGGTCTACTTGAAAACATGAAGATAACAAGATGGTCGAAAGATGATTGCAGACGAAAGATGGTCGAAAGAAGGACGAAGATAACAAGATGGTCGAATGATTTTCACAAAAGACAAGGAGCATTAAAAGACTTGTACCACCTTGTTAGAGAACAAGGACAAAAGCCATAATGTTTTTGGCTCCAACGGCTATACAGTACAAGTGCATTAAATGCTTGATGCCCACTGGTTAATACACACTGGATATTAGGTTTGAAATCTCCATCTCCCTCCAACGGATGAATTTTTCCACCTGTAAATACCTCTCTTCACCATTGAAGAAGGTCCTGGTTATTTTCACTCTTGCTATCCAAAGAAAAGCTATTCAAACAGTTTCATCTCTTAAAAGCTTTTCATAACCAGTGATTTTGTGAAGTTTTTCAAAGGGCTCATCCATTTCCACACTTCACAATTTGAAGAAGTTTTGCATTTTCTCAAGTGAAGATTCATCTAGATATCAAGACAAGGCTTCAACCTGTTGGAGAAACACTAGATTTTCTTTCCAGCATCTCAACTCTTAGTAAGAAGTTGATAGATGCGGAGTAAACTTGAGGAGTTGAAAAACATATCAAGTGGTTGTCCAGCTTATTGATCAAGGAAGCCCGCTTGAAGTAGTTTTTACTAGGAGTGATACTGCAAACTCTTTCACGAGTTTGTAAAGAAGAGTGGAGTAGGCTTCGTTAACAGCCAAACCACTATAAAATCTCTCTCTCCATATCTCTTTATTTATTGCTTTATTGCTTTCGTGCATTGCATATCACATCGACCAAACACTAAAAGTTTCTAACGAAAGTGTGCAAAACATATCTAAGACGAAACCTTAATTCCGCTGTGCATCGCTCCGAAAGGAGCAACTTTGAAAAATCGATTAGAGTCTATTCACCCCCCCTCTAGACTCTCTTCTGACCTTACCGGGACCAACAAGTGGTATCAGAGCGGTTACATTTTATGGTTAACGTTTTGCTTTACTGCCTGGTAGATCCCTTTTGCAAAATCTATATAGGTTAAACTACTTTTTCGTCTTTGCACGTATTTTCTTAAAAAGAAATGGAAAGAGATCATGCTAACAATTCTAGGCCTCTTGCCTTTAATCTATCTAAATTAGATGATTGGAAAGTAAGGATGCAGGCTCATTTCTCGGCTATTCATGATGAAATGTGGGATGTTATAAAAGAAGGTCCTATCGTCGTTATGATGGTGAATACACAAGCGGCTGCTCAAGGAGCAGATCCAGAAGTCATGATTCCTAAACCGAAGTCTTAGCTTAATTCATATGAGAAGACAAGAGCAAATCTCGACAACGTTGCACGAGATATTCTCTACAAGTCACTAGATGACTCGTTATTTCCGCGGAAATGCACTACGGCAAAGGAAATCTGGGATACTCTCATGAGTCTAGGAGAATGAGACTAACAAGAAAAGGACAACAAGCTCACTGTTGCCATGAAGAAGTTTGAAGACTTCAAAATGATGCCAAACGAAGCAATCACCGACATGGAGCTTAGGTTCACAAAACTTATGGGTGACCTTTCAGATCTCGGAAAGGAGCTGACTAAAAAGGAGAAGAATCTAAAGATACTCCGAGGGTTTCCAAAGTCATGAGAGAATACAGAGACATGAAGACTACCAACATGAGTAAAATCTTTAGATTTTATAATTGTCAAAAGCCAGGACATTTCAAAGCAAATTGTCTTCATCCCATAGTTCGCAATTACCAGGACCAGGATACCAGCACAAGCTCAGCAAAAGAAGCTGTTGAATCTAGCAAGAGAAGTGGAAAACTAGAATCACCAACTTCTCCACACGAGAGAAGAAGAAAGGCAATGGCGGTAAATGAACCAGCTGGAGAAGAAAACTCTCGACTATTGATTAGCTACGACGAGTTAGAATCGATAACATCAAGCTAGCCATCGCAAAAGATCAGCTCGAAAAACAAGTTCTTCTTCTTAAGGAGTAGTGTACAGAAATAGAGTTGCGGGAGCAACATCTGCGTGAGGTTCTTGATTCGTTTAACAAATCATCTAATCTAATGGATCGATTGGTGAATGGATAAAAACCGCCAGAGGAAAGAACCGGAATTGGTTATGACCTCAGCTCCCCTTCACATATCTTATTGAACAAATCTACAGACAATTACTCACATGAAAGTTTTATGTCTGCATTTGTTTAAGGCCCTACCCAAATGTCTGAGCCAATGATACATATTAACAATCGTAATCAACCACAACCAACAAGCCAACCGAAAGGAAACGCTGTACAACGAGTTGTGGAACTTCCGAATGGAAATTCCTTGAAAGGCAATCCTAGGCATAACACAAATGTCAAAAGGAATGGATCGAAAGGAAATAGACCTAGTCTATACTATCAAAAAGATCAGCCTACAAGGAATAACCAAACGAAGGTAAAATTGAATATAAATCAGAGGCAAAATCGTTTTAAGTATCCACGAAAGGATCCTCTACGAGGAAATCTGAAAGAAGAACGAAACAGACATGCATGTCAAGAGGTCACTTAGAAGACCAATGACGGGTAATAGATGGAGTGGACCATCTGAAGAAGATTAACTTGTTTATCTCGAACCTTTATCAAAAGCAGAATTTGAAAAGATTCATAGGCATAAACAAACCAACTATTCTAAGCAGTATCGCAATCCACCTGGTGACTATTTTCAAAGTCCATACAAAGCCAAAAATTTTGCTAAGATTTATTATGCTTATCAAATATCTAATGGGTACAAAGGACCAAGGATGAGTTATTCCAACTCTAAGTTCATGTGAATCCCAAAATTGACTACTAACCCTCAAGGACCCGAAACCGAAAGGGTACCTAAAGTTACATAATTTTTTATTTCAAGGAAAACAGGTCATATGATATGTTGATAGTGGATGCTCAAGACATATGACCGGAGACAAATCAAACTTGAGCAATTACAAAGAAGTTGATGGACCAAAAGTTGTATTTGGAGGAGAATCAGGTGGAAAAACGAAAGGAACAAGAGACATTATTAGAAATGGAGTAATCATTCGAGATGTTACACACGTTGAAGGACTCAAGTTCAATCTGCTAAGCACTGGTCAATTTTGTGACAAGGGCTATAAAGTGGAGTTCTCCAAAGATGAATGCAAAGTCATTAGCAATGAAGATGGTGACATCGTTCTCACAGCAAAACGAAAGAAACACATGTATGTAGTTGCTTGGGAACTTTGTAAAACTAACATTTGTCTTGTTGCTACTAGTAATGCAGATTTGAGCCTGGAATGGCACAACAAAATGAGTCATTTAAATCTCAAAACCATCAACAAGTTATCAAAGAAAGATCTTGTGGAAGGGTTACCAAAAGTAACATATGTCAAAGACAAAATTTGTGATGCATGTCAAAAAGGAAAACAGATTAAAGCGTCTTTCAAATCAAAATCTCCAGACACAAATTCTCGCCCCTTAAGCCTTCTACACATGGATTTGTTTTGACCAGTTGATCCTGTCAGCCTGAGTAGACGAAAGTATTCTCTAGTCGTCGTAGATGACTACACGAGATATACTTGGACACAATTTCTAAAAAAGAAGAATGAAACTCCGAAAGTGTTGCCAGATCTATTAAGGCAATTACATATTGAAAAAGAGCTCAACATAGTAAGAATCAGGTCAGATCAACGGACAGAGTTCGTAAATATTGTCATCAAGGACTTCTGTGGATAAAATGGCATTTTCCATCAACTTTCGGCCGCACGCACTCCTCAACAAAACGGAATAGCCGAAAGAAGAAACAGAACCTTGAAGGAAGCTCTTCGAACCATGATAGCACATTCAGGACAGCCAAAATGCTTCTGGGCCGAAGCCATCAATACCGCATGCTACACTCAGAATCGAACTCTCGTCAACAAAGCTCATAATATGACTCCATATGAATTATGGAAAGGTAAGAAACCGGTTGTTAGTTATTTTCACGTCTTTGGATGCAGGTGTTTCATTCACAACAACGGGAAGAATCACTTAAGAACTATGGTCAGTGAGGAATCTATTCACGTCAAATTTGATGAAAGTGCTGAAAAGATCTCACAAAACAATGCATCACTCAAAAATCTGAGCATGCAAGTTGAACCTAGTCAAGCAAGAGAAGAAGATTCTGATCATGAAGATCTTTACACATCATATCAAAGATGTCAATCTCAATCCATTGAACCTAAAATACAAGTTCAGATTGAAGCAACTAACGAAGCAGTTTCACCTACATACCTGAGATGGACGCACAAAATCCACCAACACCTTTCGAGCCAGATCTAAGATGGTTGAGAGATCATCCACCTGACCAAGTCATTGGCAATATTCAAGAAGGTGTAAGAACTCGTGCCTCCATGCAAGAAACTATGATGGCATGCTTCCTATCTCAAATAGAGCCAAAATCCATCGAAGATGCCTTGGGTGATCCAGATTGGGTGTAACACCCCGTGTTACAGCCTTCAATCCCGGATTAATTATTTAATTAATCCCGTTAATAATAATTAAATATGATTTAATTCGGTTAGGTTCCCCTTTAATTAATTAATAAGGTCCACCATGAACCGTGGACCCTTGCCTAAATTAGAGTCTTAAGCCTATTAGGAATAAAGGAAGTAGGCCTTTTACTATTCAGATTATGATTAATTAATATGGTCCACTATGGACCATGAACCCTTATCCCTAAAACAAGTCCTTAGTCCTATAAGGAATAGAATTAGTAAGCCCATACCATTCAAGCCCTAATTAGGAGTCTTTGTAACCCCCCACCACAAGAATAACGCCCACCACCCCAAAGAGCTCCAAGAATCCCCCTAGAAGAAATCAAGAAAGCAAGAAAGCTTAAAGAAAGACCCTTCATAGCCGAGGAATTAATTAAGGCTAAGAGGTAACCCATGTCTCAACAAAACCTATTTTCATAGCTATGATTCCCCTCTTAGGATTTCTCCATATTATTGTGTATTGATGATTTGTGATATTATTATTATTGGGATGATTCCATGGGTGATCTTGATGATGAAAGGTTCTTGATAATTATGGTTGTAACACCCCGTTTTACGGCCTTCAATCCCGGATTAATTATTAAATTAATCCCGTTAATAATAATTAAATATGATTTAATTCGGTTAGGTTTCCTTTAATTAATTAATAAAGGTCCACCATGAACCGTGGACCCTTGCCTAAATTAGAGTCCTAAGCCTATTAGGAATAAAGAAAGTAAACCCTTTACTATTCAGATTCTAATTAGGAATCCTAGACCTAGTTATCTATTAGGAATAAAGGAAGTAGGCCTTTTACTATTCAGACTACGATTAGGATTCCCTTTAATTAATTAATATGGTCCACTATGGACCATGGACCCTAATCCCTAAACCCAATCCTTAGTTCCAAAAATAATAGAATTAGCAAGCCTATAATATTAGTTCCTAACCAGGACTCCTAAATATATAAATAGGGGACTTAAGAGGCACCTAGAACCCCCCACCACAATAAACGTTCCACCACCCCAAAGTGCTCCAAGAATCCCCTTAGAAGAAATCAAGAAAGCAAGAAAGCTTAAAGAAAGACCCTTCATAGCCAAGGAATTAATTAAGGCTAAGAGGTAACCCATGTCTCAACAAAACCTATTTTCATAGCTATGATTTCCCCCGTAGGATTTCCCCATATTATTGTATATTGATGATTTGTGATATTATTATTGATGATTGATGGGATAATTCCATGGGTGATCTTGATATTGGTAGATTCTCTATAATAATGATGTTCTTGATGATTATGCAGAGTTCTTGATGTTTATATGTCGTTCTTGATAATTGTTTGGCATTCTTGATGCTTATGTCTTATTTGTACCGAATCTTGTAATTAGAAGACGAATCGTATTCTTGATGTTATAAAAGTGATTAGAACCCTAGGTTGTATCGTATGATATTATTCTTGGTGTATCGGGTGGGGAAGTCGCATGTTTGGGTATCGATTATGTTTAGAAAAGCATGATAGGTTATGTGTCGTACGTTTCTCGTATTTGATCCGTTAATTGTCTACGTGTTAATCGTTAATTGCGTTGCAAAGTGTCTAAGCATGGTTTCGGGTTCCACAACGGTTCCCGGGGCGCAATTGATGAAAAAGAGTCAGTGGGGGGTAGGGGACCCGCCACCTACCCGGTGCCGAGAATTACCGCCTGGCAGCGGGTGGCCGGCGGGCGGGCAGCTGCCCGCCGGCGACCCGCTGCCCGGAACAGTAAAACCGGCGGGCAGCCGGCGGGTGGCCCCCTACCCACCGGCTACCCGCTGGAAATTATCCCACTTTGGGATCCCGGCTTCCCCGTTTGATGTTCCCCCGTTCCCCGTGGTGTCCCAACGAACTCCGTTTATCGTGCCTATGTCTAGTTTGATATTTCGGGTGCCGTTCATAGGTTTACGAGTCTATTATATTGCATGCTAGTTGAATTGGTATCCCGTTGACCTAGGTGGAAGAAGTATGAACCCCTTAGGACTATTCTTAGTATGTGATGGATCACGCATAGGTTTTGTTATACGCTTCCTCCCCCTTCCCAATGTGTAATGTGGGTTGCATTTGCTTGCTATGTGTTATGAGTGTGTGTTACCCCAATTCGGTTGCGATCGAATTGGTTATCCTGAGCTGCGGTTCAGAAGCTGGCTGCGGTCAGATTGATACTCTTGGGCTGCGGTCCACCGTTTGGTTGCGATCAAACGTTTCTATACGAGCTGCGGTTCGTCCTTTTTCCTGGCTGCGGTCAGATGACATTCTCTTGGGCTGCGGTCCACTGTTTGGTTGCGATCAAACACTATGATGAGCTGCGGTTCATCGGTCGGTTGCGATCGACCCCTCCGTGTTGCCATACGGCGCAGGGTGCTGCGGGGCCGTGTCAGAGCTATATGCGCTGACCCTCATGTATGGGCATGCGATTGGTCCTTGTGGCGCCAACAAAGTGTGTTATGTGTGTGACATGGACGAGTTGTGATTACGAGTGTTTTGGGGGATGTGACTATGGGATTTATATTGGGGATTGTTCATGTTGGGTTATGATCATTGTTTATGCTTTGCCTTATCTGCCTTATCTGTTGTGAACTGCATATGCTCGTTATAACTGTTGCTTGTGTCTGGCCTTATCTGTCGAGTCATTCCCGGTTTTAAAGCTAGAGTTCGTAGGATATATCTTCATGCTCAAAATGGTTTTCGTATATCTATATATATCTCTATATGTATTGTATTTCAACGCGTTGGAGTGGGTTACCAGCATCTCTCGCTGAACAGATATATTTGGCTTTCAGGCACAGAAGATTAAGTCACTGGAGTGCGCTAGAACTTAGAAGTAGATAGTTTCCCTTTTGGCCTGCGTGCCACGTTTACGTATTTACGCTTTGAGGATATTAGTTAGTTAGCCTGTGCACTTGGGTTCTCTAGCCCAGGTGTGGCATAGCACCCCGAACGCTTGTATTTATATCTTGGGATTTAATAAGATTCTACCTTTATTATAAGTTTTAAATGTCTTGAAAATCTGGGGTGTTACAGTTGGTATCAGAGCTTAAGTTTGACCCTAGGATAAGACTCTTAAGACCGGACTTTAGGACACTAGGCTTGAACTCTAGGTACTTAGGAACATAGGATCCAGGAATCTTAGGACGCGCAGTGAGATTGTGAAACCTACACATAACCTCCCCTCACTTCATCCCTCTCTAACTTAAAGGAACATCCCCCTACGCTTACCACACCAGGTAAGGGTGCGAATAGATAAGTTTACTTCCACAACTGGGTAACGTACACTTACCCGATAAATCGCCTCGTCCTAACTCCCGTCAAAAGACTTGACAAGGACCCTGACCAAAGAAAAGGAAGATTTGGATGACTACTAAGAAGAGGCGTTACAGTCAGGACTGCTAAAAGGGACGGACTGCAATACGCACCAACCCAGGGTAACCACGATAACCCCCGCGTCAGACAAATGACATGCACCTTCCGACAAGTTGCCTTATCTCGGCGAACCCGGGTTGCGGCTACAACAAACAGGAAGGAGAACTATGACACCTATTAAAGTAGTAAAGGAACGACACCATTAGTCGAATCCTTGGGTGCAAGGTAAGTACATCGCGACACCTTGCGACCCCACCACCCCAATTTAAAATATCATCCGCCCTGAAACCCCAGCATCTTGATACCCCTATTTGTTGAAAACTCCCACCCCGAATCTTTAATTACCTTAAGAGAAAATTCGCAACCGTCATGACCTTGCTCACCCTTTGTTGCGCTTAACCCAAACCCTCGGAAACCCTAAATTGTTATTGCCCTTACTTTAAGTTCATATCCCCACTCCGTTTGGAAACCCTGTTAAAAACGTAGAGCAGCATAAGGCCCTTACCCTGCCCAGGGGCGTGAAGAACCGACATTCATTGATTCAATATTAAAATAAGTTGTTAGATAGGAATCGGCGAAGTAGGTGGAGGTTACGAATACGTATCACCCCACCCTTGCACGAAAACCGTGAAGGCTTCACGAGAAACCATAGCCTGTACGTACGCCACCGAAGAACGCCATGCGTTGACAAGAGCGGGCAAACAAATACGTTCAATGTGTCAGGGGCCCTCGCTACAGAAAACATCGTCAAATAGGCGCAACAGGCCGAACCTCGAGGAGGACATAAATCCTTGCTAAGAATTTCATCCACCAAGGAAGGGATGAAACCCAATAGAACAAGAAAGACTAACCCGAAACCCCCCTTACCCTTAAGAACCCTCGGCAAGGATTAGGAGTCAAGACCTAGGGGTTTTACCCACTAAACCGACTAGGTCCAGACTTCTGGACATCCGAGGGGAACGTGCACGGAAACCATCACGAGAATTCCCCTGGAAGCCATAGAAACGAAGGAGACTTCGACACGGGAAGAGAAGATCAAACGAAAATCTTAGAATCAAACAAAGCCAATGAAAAGGGATCACCAGTTCGACTGCACGCCACAACCAAGCCCCAAACAAGCATAATCACTCAAAGCCAAGAGTCCTTAGCCCCTTTCCCTCCCCTTGCCAATCAAGTACCATTTCGTTAAAGAATCCGTCCTATCACTCCAAACCTCGCTCTTGATCCCTCATTACAGACGAACCCGTACAAGGTGGCAACCTTCCTTCCTGTATTACGACCTTGAGACATCGACCCTATCCGCCCCTTGACTTTGAAACCTAGCCCTTGCACTCCTTACACCCCTTTAAACCCAGACCAAGAAAACATAGATATATATATGTATGTATATCTACCTCTAGAACACGTGCTTAAGTATCAATGAACATTGTACGATGGGTCATCCTATGTATCCAAGTCCCTTTTATTGTGCACAAGGGCATGGGACTTGTCAGGACATGAATCTGTGCATTTTTGGGGTCTTTCCCGAAGGAATTGACTATTCCTAGTCACTTTCCCGCGGGTCCCCAACTGGTCCTTGACGGGACCTTGGCGGGTCCTTGGCTGGAGCTTGGCAGGCGGACGACCGCCCACCTCGCGCCCACTAGTACAATGTGCTGATTTCTTAACCCCTCATTTTATTGATTTGTGGCACACTTGTGTGCCTCGATTGAGGAATGTGAGTCTTGGGTAAGGAACCATGGAACACCTAAACACAGTGTCCTACGTAAAAGACCTTGACGCACGAGACACCATCGGGAAATCACAATCAATTACATTGCACGAGTAATTGAAATCGGATCCTACGATACAACCGACTAGGGATGTTTGGCGTAAAGGATTGCGCAAACCAAGGAGGCGAGTTGGGAACTCGTACTAAGAACCCACGAAAACCTTAAAAGTCAAAATTCTAAGGAGGGACCGGGACTCCTCCAAACCATGGACATCGTTCGAGCAAATCAGAGGACTCCTTACAAGTTGTATGGAATCAAGAACTACGTAGCCCATGGTGCTAAGCAAAAGGGTGAAGAACACATTCGCGCCAAGACTTCAAGGGTCATTAAGGACCTACAAGGAGATGAGGTGACTCGTAAAGTCGCCGAGTCATCCCACAACGAGATTTGGTAACCGACTGCGCTTTAAAAGAAAAAAGGGCACGCAAGGACACCTTCATCATTAAAAATAACACAAACAGGGCACAACAATGCCGAACCTCGGGTAAGACATGAAGTCTTACTAAGAATTTCATCCACTAAAGAGGAGATGAAATTCAATAAGAAGAGGAATTCAACCCAAAATCCATCGACTCCCAAGAGACTTTGGGAAGAATTTGGGAAATGCGCCCTAAGAGATTGGCTTGGTTGACCCAACTCGGTCAAGACCTTGGGCGCATTAAAGAAGTAAGTGTTGAATCACCACGGGAAATTCCCTCAAGAAAGAAGAGAAGGATGAAACCTTAGCCTGGGAAGCAAGGTCTAACAAGGATCTTAAAGTCAAGCAAGCACCAACACCAAGGAAGGAGGATCATCAGCTCGTCGGCGCATCGTGATCAAAGCATCTAACCAGATTATTCACTTGGGATCGAGAAACCTTAACCCATCCTAGCCGAATTCCTTTCCCTCCCTCGGAAAATTGGCCCCTTCCTTATTTCAAAACCCTTTCTACCCTTTAGACCCCATTCTCAATCCCATGTTTTAACGATTCCATACAAGTGGCAACCTCACAACCTAAGTTGCAACCTCGAAAACTTGATCCTAATTCCTGAATTCACCGTGTCCTCAAGTTTGAAACCCACTCTCTTAACCCTGTAAAACCTAATCGCTCCCAAAAACCCAACACACATAGGCGTGCAAGTATACAATTTCCCCGTGGAATACCTTCTCTATAGGACCACGGTTCTTCTCTTGACTCGTTAACCCTGCAATGATTTCCAAGCTTCGGGGACGAAGCTTCTCGTAAGGGGGGGAGAGTGTAACACCCCGTGTTACGGCCTTTAATCCCGGATTAATTATTAAATTAATCCCGTTAATAATAATTAAATATGATTTAATTCGGTTAGGTTTCCTTTAATTAATTAATAAAGGTCCACCATGAACCGTGGACCCTTGCCTAAATTAGAGTCCTAAGCCTATTAGGAATAAAGAAAGTAAACCCTTTACTATTCAGATTCTAATTAGGAATCCTAGACCTAGTTATCTATTAGGAATAAAGGAAGTAGGCCTTTAACTATTCAGACTACGATTAGGATTCCCTTTAATTAATTAATATGGTCCACTATGGACTATGGACCCTTATCCCTAAACCCAATCCTTAGTTCCAAAAGGAATAGAATTAGCAAGCCTATAATATTAGTTCCTAACCAGGACTCCTAAATATATAAATAGGGGACTTAAGAGGCACCTAGAACCCCCCACCACAATAAACGTTCCACCACCCTAAAGTGCTCCAAGAATCCCCTTAGAAGAAATCAAGAAAGCAAGAAAGCTTAACGAAAGACCCTTCATAGCCAAGGAATTAATTAAGGCTAAGAGGTAACCCATGTCTCAACAAAACCTATTTTCATAGCTATGATTTCCCCCGTAGGATTTCCCCATATTATTGTATATTGATAATTTGTGATATTATTATTGATGATTGATGGGATAATTCCATGGGTGATCTTGATATTGGTAGATTCTCGATAATAATGATGTTCTTGATGATTATGCGGAGTTCTTGATGTTTATATGTCGTTCTTGATAATTGTTTGGCATTCTTGATGCTTATGTGTTATTTGTACCGAATCTTGTAATTAGAAGACGAATCGTATTCTTGATGTTATAAAAGTGATTAGAACCCTAGGTTGTATCGTATGATATTATTCTTAGCGTATCGGGTGGGGAAGTCGCATGTTTGGGTGTCGATTATGTTTAGAAAAGCATGATAGGTTATGTGCCGTACGTTTCTCGTATTTGATCCGTTAATTGTCTACGTGTTAATCGTTAATTGCGTTGCAAAGTGTCTAAGCATGGTTTCGGGTTCCATAACGGTTCCCGGGGCGCAATTGATGAAAAAGAGTCAGTGGGGGGTAGGTGGGGGGTAGGGGACCCGCCACCTACCCGGTGCCGAGAATCACCGCCTGGCAGCGGGTGGCCGGCGGGCGGGCAGCTGCCCGCTGGCGACCCGCTGCCCGGAACAGTAAAACCGGCGGGCAGCCGGCGGGTGGCCCCCCACCCACCGGCTACCCGCTGGAAATTATCCCACCTTGGGATCCCGGCTTCCCCGTTTGATGTTCCCCCGTTCCCCGTGGTGTCCCAACGGACTCCGTTTATCGTGCCTATGTTTAGTTTGATTTTTCGGGTGCCGCTCATAGGTTTACGAGTCTATTATATTGCATGCTAGTTGAATTGGTATCCCGTTGACCTAGGTGGAAGAAGTATGAACCCCTTAGGACTATTCTTAGTATGTGATGGATCACGCATAGGTTTTGTTATACGCTTCCTCCCCCTTCCCAATGTGTAATGTGGGTTGCATGTGCTTGCTATGTGTTATGTGTGTGTGTTACCCCAATTCGGTTGCGATCGGATTGGTTATCCTGAGCTGCGGTTCAAAAGCTGGCTGCGGTCAGATTGATACTCATGGGCTGCGGTCCACCGTTTGGTTGCGATCAAACGTTTCTATACGAGCTGCGGTTCGTCCTTTTTCCTGGCTGCGGTCAGATGACATTCTCTTGGGCTGCGGTCCACTGTTTGGTTGCGATCAAACACTATGATGAGCTGCGATTCATCGGTCGGTTGCGATCAACCCCTCCGTGTTGCGATACGGGGCAGGGTGCTGCGGGGCCGTGTCAGAGCTATATGCGCTGACCCTCATGTATGGGCATGCGATTGGTCCTGTGGCGCCAACAAAGTGTGTTATGTGTGTGACATGGACGAGTTGTGATTACGAGTGTCTTGGGGGATGTGACTATGGGATTTATATTGGGGATTGTTCATGTTGGGTTATGATCATTGTTTATGCTTTTCCTTATCTGCCTTATCTGTTGTGAACTGCATATGCTCGTTATAACTGTTGCTTGTGTCTGGCCTTATCTGTCGAGTCATTCCCGGTTTTAAAGCTAGAGTTCGTAGGATATATCTTCATGCTCAAAATGGTTTTCGTATATCTATATATATCTCTATATGTATTGTATTTCAACGCGTTGGAGTGGGTTACCAGCATCTCTCGCTGAACAGATATATTTGGCTTTCAGGCACAGAAGATTAAGTCACTGGAGTGCGCTAGAACTTAGAAGTAGATAGTTTCCCTTTTGGCCTGCGTGCTACGTTTACGTATTTACGCTTTGAGGATATTAGTTAGTTAGCCTGTGCACTTGGGTTCTCTAGCCCAGGTGTGGCATAGCACCCCGAACGCTTGTATTTATATCTTGGGATTTAATAAGATTCTACCTTTATTATAAGTTTTAAATGTCTTGAAAATCTGGTGTATTACAATGGTGTTCTTGATGATTATATGACGTTCTTGATAATTACATGGTGTTTTTGATGTTCTTAATGAGTATATGAGGTTCTTGATAGTTATATGATATTCCTACCGAATCTTGATTTTGGAAGACAAATTGTGTTCTTGTTGATTTAAAAATAATTAGAACCCTAGGTTATATCGTGGAATTCGTATGGTATTATTCTTGGTATATTGGGTGGGATTTCGCATGATTGGGTGTTTATTAGGTCTAGAAAAGCATGATAGGTTATGTGCCGTTTGATTCTTGATTTTGATCCGTTAAATTGTCTACGTGTGTTATCAATTGCGTTTAAAAGTGTCTAAGCATGGTCTCGGGTTCCACGAAGGTTCCCGGGGCGTTTTTGGTGTTAATGAGTCAGTGGGGGGTAGGTGGGGGTAGGGGACCCACCACCTACCAGCGATAAAAAAGGAGGCAGTTCCGGCAGCGGGCAGCTGCCCGCCGGCGACCCGCTGCCCGGAACAGTGTTACCGGCGGGTGGCCCTCCACCCACCGGCTACCCGCTGGAAACTCCCACACTTGGGACCCCGACTTCCCCGTTTGATGTTTCCCCGACACCCGTGGTGTCCCAACGGACTCCGTCTGTCGTGCCTATATCTAGTTTGATATTTCGGGTACCGTTCGTAGGTTGTATGAGTCTTATATATTGCATGCTAGTTGAATTGGTATCCCGCTGACCTAGGTGAAAGGTGTATGAACCCCTTAGGACTATTCTTAGCATGTGAAGGATCACGCATAGGTTTTGTTATACGTTTTCTCCCCCTTCCCAATGTGTTAATGTGGGTTGTATGTGCTTACTATGTGTTATGTGTGCATGTCACCCCGATTTGGTTGAGATCAATCGGGCTATACGGGCAGTCGGGTGGGCTGAGAACCATACCGGCTGTTAACCAGGCTGGTAGAGACCGGTCAGGTATATAAATATTATATAGCAGTAAGTTCCACTATACGGGCAGTCAGATGGGCTGAGAACCATACCGGCTGTTAACCAGGCTGGTAAAGACCGGTCAGGTATATAAATATTATATAGGACAAAGGTCCACTATACGGGCAGTTGAATGGGTTGAGAACAATCCCAACTGTTAACCAGGCTGGTAGAGACCGGTCAGGTATATAAATATTATATAGAACTGCGGTTCATTAGTCGGTTGCGATCGGCTCCTCCGTAATGTGAGACGGGGCAGGGTGCTGTGGGGCCGTGTCAGAGCTATATGCGCTGACCCTCATGTATGGGCATGCGATTGGTTCTGTGGCGCCAACAAAGTGTGATATGTGATGAGATATGGATGAGTTGTGTTTATGAGTATATTGGGGGATGTGACTATGGGATCTATGCTGGGGATTGCTTATGTTGGGTTATGATTATTTATTGTGCTCAGCTTTATCTGTCTTGCCTGTTGTGGATTGTATACGCTTGTTATAACTGTTGCTTGTGTCTAGCCTTATCTATCGAGTCATTCCCGGTTTTAAAAGCTAGAGTCTCGTAGGATATATCTTCATGCTTTAAAATGGTTTTCGTATATCTATATATATCTCTATATGTATTGTATTTCAACGCGTTGGAGTGGGTTACCAGCATCTCTCGCTGAACAGATATATGTGGCTTTCAGGCACAGAAGAGTAAGTCACTTGAGCGCGCTAGAACTTGGAACGTAGAAGTAGTTAGTTCCCCCTTCGGCCTGCGTGCCATGTTTACGCATTTACATTATTGAGACATTAGTTAGTTAGCCTGTGCACCTGAGTTCTCTAGCTCAGGTGTGGCATAGCACCCCGTACTCTTGTATTCTGTTTTGGGATTTAATAAGATTCCACCTTTATTTCATAAGTTTTAATTATCCCGAAAATCTGGGGTGTTACATCTTAAATATATAAATAGGGATATAGGAGGCACCTAGATCTTTCACCACAATAATCTCTCACCACACAAGAAGTTCCAAGAATCCCCTTAGGAGAAATCAAGAAAGAAGAAAGCTTAAAGAAAGACCCTTCATAGCCAAGGAATTAATTAAGGCTAAGAGGTAACCCATGTCTCAACAAAACCTATTTTCTTAGCTATGATCTCTCTCTTAGGCATCCTCCTATATTCTTGCGTCTTGATGAATTGTTATGATATTGATGATGTGATCTTGATAATTGGGGATATAGTTTTATCTTGATAATCTTGATGATGATAAGGGTTTCTTGATGATTATGTGATATTCTTGATGATTTGTATTGTTTCTTGATATTAAAAGATGAGTTACGTTCTTGATTATTTAATTGTGATTAGAGCCCTAGGATGTAGCGTGGAACTCGTATGATGTTACTCTTGATGTATTGGGTGGGAATTCGCATGTTTGGGTGTTAATTATGTTTAGGAAGCATGATTGGATATGTGCCGTATGTTTCTTGCTTTAGATCCGTTAATTTGTCTACGTGTTGTCGTCAATTGCGTTTGAAAGTGTCTAAGCATGGTTTCGGGTTCCACAAAGGTTCCCGGGGCGTTAATTGTGAAAAAGAGTCAGTGGGGGGTAAGGGACCCGCCACCTACCCGCGGCCAGGTTGGACGTCGCCGGCAGCGGGCAGCCGGCGGGCAGGCGGCTGCCCGCCGGGCACCCGCTGCCCCGAAACTTGTCGCCGGCGGGTGACTCTTCACCCACCGGCTACCCGCTGGAATTTATCCCACCTCGGGATCCCGGCTTCCCCGTTTGATGTTCCCCCGACCCCCGTGGCGTCCCAACGGACTCCGTCTATCGTGCCTATGTCTAGTTTGATGTTTCGGGTACCATTCGTAGGATAAATAAGTCTTATATATTGCATGCTAGTTGAATTTGTATCCCGTTAGCCTAGGTGAAAGAAGTATGAACCCCTTAGGATTATTCTTAGCATGTGAAGGATCACGCATAGGTTTCGTTATACGATTTCTCCCCCTTCCCAATGTGTTAATGTGGGCTGCATGTGCTTGCTATGTGTTATGTGTGCATGATACCCCAATTCGGTTGCGATCGAATTGTTAATGTGGGCTGCATATGCTTGGTTTTGACTGTTAGCTGTGCTTATCTCTATCTGTCGAGTCTGTTCCTATGCTAGGAAATTGTATTGCTTGGTTATGATTGTTAGCTGTGCTTATCCCTGTCTGTTGAGTCTATTCCCCGTTTAAAAGCTAGAGTCTCTTAGGATATATCCTCATGCTTCAAAATGGTTTTTGTATATCTATATATATGTCTATATGTATTGTATTTCAACGCGTTGGAGTGGGTTACCAGCATCTCTCGCTGAACAGATATATTTGGCTTTCAGGCACTGATGAGTAGACACTGGAGCGCGCTAGAGATTCAAAGCGTAGTGTAGATAGTTTTCCTTTCGGCCTGTGTGCCATGCTTATGTATTGACATCTGAGTTCTCCAGCTCAGGTGTGGCATAGAACCCCATACTATTATGTTTAGTAATGCTCTGTTTGGGATTTAATAAGAGAATACCTTTATTATATAAGTCTTTAAAAGTTTAGAAATTTCGGGGTGTTACATTGGGTTTCAGCCATGCAAGAAGAACTTCATCAGTTTGAATGAAACAATTTTTGGAAACTTGTTCCCAGACCAACTCATTTGAACGTAATTGGAACGAAGTGGGTTTTCAGAAACAAAATGAGTGAGGATGGAGTAATTGTCAGGAATAAAGCTCAGCTAGTAGCCAAAGGGTACTGCCAAGAAGATGGAATAGTTTTGATGAAACATTCGCTCCAGTTGCCAGACTTAAAGCATTCCGAATATTTCTCGCCTATGCTGCTCATAAGAACTTCAAAGTGTTCTAAATGGATGTAAAGAGTGCGTTTCTAAACGGACTTCTTGAAGAAGAAGTCTATGTGGAACAACCTCCAGGGTTCATAACTGACATTGATAGTGATAAAGTATATCACTTAAAGAAAGCATTATATGGTTTAAAACAAGCACCACGTGCTTGGTATGACACTCTATCATATTTCCTTATCAAATGTGGTTTTACGAAGGGAGTGGTTGATAAAACCCTCTTTCGTATCAAAGATGGTGACCATATCCTACTTGTGCCAATATACGTTGATGATATTATCTTTGGATGCACAAATCCAGAACTATGTGATAAGTTCTCAAAGCTCATGCAAGGAAAATTTGAAATGTGCATGATGGGAGAACTAAAATACTTTCTTGGGTTACAAGTTAAACAATGTCCTCATGGAATTTTCACCAATCAGGCAAAATACATGAAAGGTTTAATCCGAAAGTTTGGAATCGATGGAAAAACATCTGTCAAAATTCCAATGAACACATCTTTGCGTATGGAAATTAATAATGAGGGAAAAGATGTGGGTCAAACAAAATATAGAGGGATTATTGGATCTCTCTTATACCTCACAGCGAGTACACCTAACATTTCCTTCGCTGTTGGGGTATGTGCACGATTTCAAGCTAAACCAAAAGAAAGCTACCTAAGCACGGCGAAAAAGATCCTAAGATACCTCAAGGGAACCCAAAGTGTTGGTCTTTGGTACCCGAGAGAAGGGTCCTTCGATCTAATTGGTTATTAAAATGTAGATTTTGCTGGGTGTAGGATTGACCGAAAGAGTACCTCTGGAACCTGCTAGTTCCTAGGGGGAAGACTCGTGTCATTGTTTAGTAAGAAACAAAATTCTATTGCTACTAGCACTACTGAAGCTGAATACATAGCAGCTGGAAGTTGTTGTGCAAAAACACTATGGATGATGCAACAACTTAAAGATTATGGAATTGTAGCATGAGAAGTTCGAATCAAGTGTGATAATACAAGTGCTATTGCCATAACACACAATCCAGTGCTACATTATCAAACCAAGAACATTGATATTAAATATCACTTCATTCGAGATCATGTTGAAAAGAAGGATATTCTGCTCGAATACATCAATACTGATGATCAATTGGCAAATATTCTCACAAAGCCTTTGAATGAGAATAGATTCTCATCCCTACGACATGAACTTGGAATGATTGAAATGGTTTAGTCGGAAGATTGAATCCGTAACGTATACTCTTTCATATGAACTGAGACATGTGTAAGAAGATTCCTGAAAGATTCCAAAAGAAAATCTTGAAAAGAATAAATGTAGAAAATGAAAATATCTTGAAAGGGTGAAAATACCTTGGAGATATCTTCACTCAAAATAACGCCTTTTTCCCACTATAAAAAGGCTAGCTTCCTCATATGAAAAGCTCACACTAATCTCACATAGAATTCTAGTTTGTTTTACTTTTTTTGATTGTAGGTATGAGTCAAGGAAAAAGAAAGGAGAAGATGGACGAAGCATCAGAAAAATATGATGCTCATAGAGAGCAATACTTGAAGGAAGCACGAAAGATGACCAATGAAAAGGTCATCAAGATCAGAGAACACTCCGAAAAAGAAGAGATCACATTGTCTCTATCTGAGTTAGCTGAACAAAAGAAAGAATTCGACAAAATCCTAGCAGATTCACGAGCCAAAAAGGAGTACTATCTTGAACATGCTCGAAAGTTTGCAAATGAGAGAATCATGTTCATAAAAAAGACGGGTAGCAAATCTGACATCGAAACTCCTACTACGTTTCGCTGGTAACCTATTCACAAAAGATCACAAAGTCTGATGGACCTTTTCGCATGTTCAAATTTAACCACCAACTGAATTGGAGTCTAATATGTCCTCTCTCACTATCAGTGAGTTAGACGAATACAAGGATGTGAAGTGCGTACTCGAAAGAAGCGATAGTTTCGACTATTCACCATCAAGCACTCCACCTGCTCTATCTACCTCTCTATGGTCTACTGCTAGCAGCAAGAAAAAGAAAGACTAATCTCTTGCAGTCCTTTTTGGCATGTTATCATTTCCTTTATTGCAAATCAAATAAATCCTCGCTCTTTCTGTTTGTCTTATCTTAATCACGTAATCTCATATTGCTTTCATCTATGTCATAATATCAATCTTGACCAACGAAAGATTCTTACATCTACTACAAACATCCGTATGGTCAAAAAGTCATAATGACATATTGAATTGAGGGCAACATTGATGTGAAAGAACGTTTAAAATTCCAAAACAGAAATTGAATGCATTGAGAAATTTTATGGTCATAAAAGTTATCATAACTGACTCCAACAAAATTGATGACCCGTGATATATTAAAATGGCTATTTAAGGACGACAGTCTCTCATTCTTATCATCTCACTTCAAAATGGATAATCAGAAGAACGAAAAATCCATTATCTCTAAAAAGCAGAATGCTGAAGGAAGTAAATCCAAGAGAGGTCAGGGTCAGAAGCCAGAAAAAATGAGTAAAATTCTTGCATGTCACTCAAAGCAAGAGTTGCGAGAACTGAAGAAATACATTGAAGACCTTGATTTTGACAAAAATCTCTTGAAGTTCATCGACAAGTGATACAGAGTCACTTGTATCTCTTAACACCTGGAAGAAGGAAGTTAGAAAGTGTTTGGCTGGAGAATTTGAGGAAGAAAGCCCCTACTCTGTAGATGGACCAAGCATCAAGGAAAAAGAGAAGAACTGATTCTCTTTGTGGTCTTCTTGGACACATGTTATTATTATTATTATTATTATTATTATTATTATTATTATGTCTAAGTGTAATAAGTGTCCATTTTTCAACTAAGGAAATATTATGTATATATTAAGAGCTCCTCTATTTATTGTTGCGAAGCTTTATTTACTTCGTAATGACTTCTCATCTATAATCACTGGTTTCGTCTTATTATATGACCAGACCAAAGGAGTCACTACGGAACCAACATGGTCTAATCCAATGCTAAATAGTCAAGGATGAAATCAATGAGAATTGGAAAACCGCAAAAGCATTGAATGGTCATTTAATTTTACCTAAAATTGAAACCCGTGATCTTCAAATTTGTAGCTATAAAAGGATATGATCGCGAAGCATGGAAATCACTCTTCTCACACTTCAAGTTTTTTTTTTTAAAAAAAAAAAAAGAAAAATCACCATGCCTCCTCGAAAACAAGTTACCAGAGATGCCACCAAGAGGCAAAAGGAAATTGCTCAAAAGATTCGAGAAGAACAAGGGGATCTCTACCCCAGAAATAGCCTGAGAGCTCCACTGGAAGTCTCATATGACAGTGAGCCATTTTAGCACCATGAAGGTTTTCTGGCAGATGATCCTGAAGATGCTCCTCTTGCGAATCAACCTCCGGTACACGAAAGAAGAACATTTCCACCTGAGGACAATTGGAAGAACCCACACGCTAACAGAGACTATGTCATGTTTCTGAGCACATATGATGTTGAGCCAGAAATCAGTGAGAATACTGAAGATGGACTTGTTTCTTCTTCCTGCTCCAATAGGATAGAAACCTCAAAATGGTTAATCCGTGAGATGGGCAAAATGCTCAAGGCCCGAGAAGAGGCAAGCAAGAGCTTGAAAGGAAAAGAGAAGAAGTAGATTTCCTTTCGTATTTATGTTAAGGACTGTTATGTATGATAGAATCTCTGTTCTAGTCCCCTAAGTTCATTAATAAGAAATAATGTCTCTATGCCTCATGTCTATATTTATCAATGCGTGTCTGAAACTTTATTTGTTTCGTATCCTTTCTTTTCAAGAAAATGAATCGTTTCTGATTCAGCTTATGACGAGATATCGATATTAGATCTAAGCGGAATGGGTTAGGAATAATCCAGAAAGAAGCCATCCTTGTCTCGGAAAACAATAATTATTCTATCTTCAGTCGATGACGCCTTGAATGCTACTAAGATTCGAGTCTCAGTGACCTACCATTCCAATATGTCTCGTCTTGAAGGCATCATAACCCGTGACCTTCATTCATCTATATAAAGGACTTGCTTGAAAAAGGTTTCAAACCCATCTAAGTCTCCAAGAAAATGAAAAAGGGAAGAATATTGTGTACTTAATGGTGTCCAGCACTAAGGATGATGCGAAACGTGAACGAGGGAAGCTAAAAAAAATCAGATATGCTCGTGATAATCTATGTCATGGAGAAAGTTCGAAAGATCGAATGGGTCCTCTCATTGCTATTAACCTATGTCCTGCTTCGAATGAAGCCCCACCTCCAATCACTCCATCTAATGCTTTGTCAACCAAGAATCGCATTGAAACCTACATCAACAATCCCCTGTACGATAGCGATTACGTGATGTGGCTTCGAGATCTCCCTTGTAGTGATCCCAGCAATGAAGAAGAAGAAACCAACGATGAATCAGACTCTGTTCTGATTGACCTACTTACCTTTGAAGTCTTTGGCAAAGATTTCATCGAGCAGAGATCTCTTGAGCTGAAGAAAGGAAAGATCAAGTAAGAAGGAAGGATCTGGGATCATCTATCGCCCTATGAAAATGTAGTTTTATGATATGTATGTTCTATGTTTCGTGTGCCTAATAAAATCATCTCCAAGTTTCGTGTTCCTAGATATTGCTATCTCTAAAACATCTCTGAAACATCTTACACATGAAAGAACGACAATCGACTTCACGAAACTTTATTTGTTTCATGGAGGATCATGAATCTACATTTATGGATTAAGTCAAGACATCATCTCTCGTAGATTAGACGGTTATTTGAAAAGTCCTAATCCCAACCGTTTGATGATGTTAGTGGAGAAAATCGTGTGGCCGAGAAAACCGATCCACTAACCCACGATCACGCATGATCGTGTCAGATGAAAGGACTGGCATTTAATGCCCATATCACGTACTCGAGTGCATTTCTCTCTCCTCATTTAATTCAGAATGATAACTTTTGATCTGATATTTACCTTATCAGATGATCTTCACAGAAGCGTTGCCTTATTAGTCAGAGTTGGCCCAAGTCTAAACTAAGCCATACCCTTACCTTTTCAAATCAAATTCCGGCTCATCCATCAACCCGATCCTAAGAAACTAGGTATCTTCTATTTAACCTAAACACTTATACCCATAAAACTTTTCTTCTCCACTACGTTTCTTAGCCATCTCCTCATTTTTCACCAAAAATCTCTGCATTTTTCTCTCCACCGGCACCAATGGCGAAGAAATCCAGAACCAAAGCCTCCACAAAAGATATTGAGACTTCACCCACTGAACAGCTACCATCATTCCCTACCTCCGACGAGGCATTCATCAAGTCGAGGGAGCATTATATCGCCTGTGGCTACATGTGGGATGCACATGGTTTTCTTCAACACGTTATGGACAAAAAGTTTGGAGAAAAGGTTATCAATTTGCTCAAGGATAGCGGCTTATACAGTTTTGTTACTCATGTCTACACCTTCTTCTTCACATCTGATGTTACTCAGTTATATCTGAACGCGAAGGTGTCCTCAGACGCATCAGTCATTACATCTGATGTGAATGGAACGACCATCTCCTTGACTAGTGAAGACATCAAGAAGGCATTTGGTTTTCCTGACAGAGATGAGTCTTACCACTCTAATCTCTCGCAATATTTCTTTGATTAACATGCTTTCTAGGGCAGTATTAAAAATGCTCAAAGCAGATCAGATGTCAAGTGGCGTGTGAAAAAAAAGTGGTTCAAGTTAGATTAAGAATTCACTGCAGATATTTTCAACAAGATCGTATATCACAAAACATCTGGGACGGATGATGTTACACGGGAGAAGTTGAAGATATATGATTCATGCATTTCTGAATGGTTACAAGGTTGATTGGTCGAAAGTTGTTTTCGACCATCTGCGAATCTATATCACAGCAGGCAAAACGTCAAATGGGGACATTTGGAGAAAGGTTGGTTTCAGCTTCATGATTGGCTATTTGCTGAATTATAAGAAAGTTGTTTTAAGAGAAGGGACCCAGCTTGGTCCGAAAGTTTGCCACATGAAATCTATGCCACCAGGGTAAAACAAACAACGAGCCATAGAGTTGGGTTTGCCAATTCCAATATCCAAATCCAAAAGGAAAATGAAAAGGAAGAATAATTCTGATGTTGATCAACCAACATCGAAAAGACAGAAACGAGCACGAATGGTTAAGCAACCATCAGCTGAAGTTGTCTCGACACCGTCTCTAACACATCTCGAAAATACAAAAGATTTGGCAGACGAGCTTATGAAGCAAACTGCTACAATGGAAAGGGAAGTCTCGCATACATCTGAGCAAGTTCATCAGATAAGCAGTTCCTCCTCTAAACGAACACTGATAGAAGACTCATCTGATGGAGGAAGTTCAGAAGTAAGTCGCGCTGCCAAAGCCAAGGCACGTTTCAGACCAATAGCTGAGAAAGCACAGGAAGTCATGCTTAGGCTAGCTCCACCTCCTACTTCAACCCTTTCAAAGCTAAGGAGAAAATCAGCTACTCCCCCGCCTACTGCTCAGGGGGAAGGAAAATCCGAAAGTTTATCTAAAGCTCAGCAAATCGCACAAGCTCTTGCCATTGTGCATATAACACCCCCGATTTTTCAACATTTTTAAAACTTAATTTCAAATGTAAACATCTTAATCATCAAGATGAATAACAGCGGAAAATTAATTAAAATCGGAGAGATGTGATGCCACACCAATAAACCATGGGTGCACAGGCTAGTCAACAACAATCCAACGAAACAATAACAATTCTAAGGCACACAGACCACTAGTTCTTGGCACACATGCCAACAAAAGATAAACGTCTAGCATGGATCTATACTATCTATGGTCCACATCTAGCGCGCTCAGCATCTACTCAAAACCTGTAAAACATGGGGATAACACCCAGTCAGCGAACATTGTCGGTAACCCATCAATACGCGTTAAATATCATAGAATAGATAGATATAATCAAAAGCGTTTGAAACTGGCAATATAGTATATATCATTTCAAAACCAAGGAAGGAAGTGAACATCAAAGACTCATCAATCACTCTCAATAAAAACGAGGATCATTAACCTCACAACAACAACAAGACCACAAACACAATAGACAACACAACTCAGGATGCATCCTACCGTTCACAAGGTAGAACACATCAAGACATGCTCATAAACAAGGAATTCACAATCACACAGTGACAACTACATGTCACAAGTTTCATAGTTCCAACCTTATGGCTATCCCCGGCCTTATCACAGTTCCAACCGTTACCTCCTAGTGCCACCCTGTACTTCTGAGTCCAACCTTTTGCCTCCGGGGACCATCGTCCCCCCACTTATACCACCCACATTTCCGCCAAACTCTCAGTACACGAGGGTACCATTAATTTCTTAATCACAAAACTGCCAAACTCGTGAGCAAAGCTCAAGTAACAAACCACCAATCTCAGTCATAGTCACACAAGGTCATCATCATTACCAAGAAGACTAAGGCTCAACAATAGTCTCAATCAAGTATCAACAAAGGGTATAATGATTTGCATACGATCACATCATAGGAATCAATCAAGAGATCACAATAAAGACATGAGACCATACTCAACAACAAGGGATTACCATCGAACGCCAAATGATTGTCAACACAAGTTACCAATCTCAATAAGAAGGAACAAACTATACATACTAGCATATCAACATCAAACTAGCATGCTACCAATCTCAATAAGAAGGAACAAACTATACATACTAGCATATCAACATCAAACTAGCATGCTCATCAAACGGGTAAACCAAAATTAGTTCCAAAGAACATTCAAGACTCAAATCAATCCAACGAATCACAAAGTTGGACCACAAGCACGATTCAAGACACCAAATCCTAACATTTATTCCTAACACACCGTTCTAGACATACGAAACATCAAGAAGACCCACAAATAGCCCAATTGATCAACATCGGGAGGTCAAAACATAAATACCGAGAAGAAAGAATCACGGGGAACAAATCCCCGGCAAACATCAATAATGTACCCCGCAGGTGGGGCCACGGGTGGACCTCCACCCGTGGTTCCGCTTGCGGGTACACACCCACAGGGCACCGGTTCCCCGCGGTTGGGGCGGCGGGTAGGCCTCTGCCCACCATTCCGCCCGCGGGTACATACCTATACTCCACAATTTCTCTTCGGGGAAAATCAACAACAAGGTCAAGTTCAAGTCCAAAACATCCAAATCTCACACACAACAATGATATGACTTGAATCCAAGAAATAGCCAAGCAATGGCATTCAAGAAACATAAGAACAAGCTCTAAACATTCACCACAAGATCATGTATCAAATCTCACAAATCATCACAAGAATAACAAGTAGAAGCCAAGAATCATCATATAAGTAAGAAAATATGTTTGTATAGCATAGGTTACCATTGTAGTCTAATAACTTTTTCTATCCACCTTTAATAGCCTTTTCCTAAAGCCCTCCTCCCACACCAACTTCTTACACCAACCAAAACACACAAAGATTATAACTTTAGTTAAAGACACCTAAAAGAAGGTTAAAAACACCAAAAAGCTAAGGATCTTACCCTTTCCTATGCTCAAGGAAGGAGAAAGTAGGAATCTTGGAAGTTCAATTTCTTGCTTGGAGAAGAAGTTAAACCATCTTAGAGATAAGCTAGAGTATTTGAGTTTTAGGTTGAAAAGGTGAATGAAATGAGAAAATCTTGCTAGGTTAGCTTGTATCACAATTCTTAGGTGAAGAGACATATTTACCCTTACAAATGTTGGAAAGGCAAGGGAACAAGGACAAAACTCAAGAAGCACAAGGTACAACCTTTTGACTTAAGTGACTAGTCAAAATCTAGTCCTTCGACTATCAAATTTCAGGACTTTTAGGAATGGATTAGCAAGGAAACTTGGATTAATTCTTCAATTAATCCTTGATTAGTGTTTAGATTTATGCGGTGTCATAGTGAAAATAATATGTATCTATTAGGAGCTCCTCTATTTATTGTTGCGAAGCTTTATTTACTTCGTAATGACTTCTCTTCTATAATCACTGGTTTCGTCTTATTATATGACCAGACCGAAGGAGTTACTACAGAACCAACATGGTCTAATCCAATGCTAAATAGTCAAGGATGAAATCAATGAGAATTGGAAAACCGCAAAAGCATTGAATGGTCATTTAATTTTACCTAAAATTGAGACCCGTGATCTTCAAATTTGTAGATATAAAAGGATATGATCGCGAAGCATGGAAATCACTCTTCTCAGACTTCAAGTTATTTTTAAAAAGAAAAATCACCATGCCTCCTCGAAAATAAGTTACCAGAGATGCCACCAAGAGTCAAAAGGAAATTGCTCAGAAGAATCGAGAAGAACAAGGGGATCTCTACCCCAGAAATAGCCTGAGAGCTCCACTGGAAGTCTCATCTAACAGTGAGCCATTTCAGCACCATGAAGGTTTTCTGGCAGATGATCCTAAAGATGCTCCTCTTGCGGATCAACCTCCTGTACACGAAAGAAGAACATTTCCATATGAGGACGATTGGAAGAACCCACACGCTGACAGAGACTATGTCATGTTTCTGAGCACATATGATGTTGAGCCAGAACTCAATGAGAATACTGAAGATGGACCTGTTTCTTCTTCCGGCTCCAATAGGACAGAAACCTCAAAATGGTTAATCCGTGAGATGGGCAAAATGCTCAACGCCAGAGAAGAGGTAAGCAAGAGCTTGAAAGGAAAAGAGAAGAAGTAGATTTCCTTTCGTATTTATGTTAAGGACTATTATGTATGATAGAATCTATGTTCTAGTCCCCTAAGTTCATTAATAAGAAATAATGTCTCTATGCCTCATGTCTATATTTATCAATGCGCGTCTGAAACTTTATTTGTTTCGTATCCTTTCTTTTCAAGAAAACGAATCGTTTTTTATTCAACTTATGACGAGATATCATTATTAGATCTAAGCGGAATGGGTTAGGAATAATCCAGAAAGAAGCCATCCTTGTCTCGGAAAACAATAATTATTCTATCTTCAGTCAATGACGCCTTGAATGCTACTAAGATTCGAGTCTCAGTGACCTGTCATTCCGATATGTCTCGTCTTGAAGGCATCACAACCCGTGACCTTCATTCATCTATATAAAGGACTTGCTTCAACAAGGTTTCAAACCCATCTAAGTCTCCAAGAAAATGGAAAAAAGGAAGAATATTGTGTACTCAATGGTGTCAAGCACTAAGGATGATGCAAAATGTGAACGAGAGAAGCTAAAAAAAAATCTGATATGCTCGTGATAATCTATGTCATGGAAGAAAGTTCGAAAGATCGAATGGGTCCTCTCATTGCTGATAACCTATGTCCTGCTGCGAATGAAGCCCCACCTTCAATCACTCCATCTAAGGCTTTGCCAACCAAGAATTGCATTGATACCTACATCAACAATCCCCTGTACGATAGGGATTACGTGATGTGGCTTCGAGATCTCCCTTGTAGTGATCCCAGCAGTGAAGAAGAAGAAACCAACGTTGAATCAGACTCTATTTGGATTGACCAACTTGCCTTTGAAGTCTTTTGCAAAGATTTCATCGAGCAGAGATCTCTTGAGCTGAAGAAAGGAAAGATCAAGTAAGAAGGAAGGATTTGGGATCATCTATCGCCCTATGAAAATGTAGTTTTATGATATGTATTGAGATGATATATACGTTCTATGTTTGGTGTGCCTAATAAAATCATTTCCAAGTTTCGTGTTCCTAGATAAGGCTATCTCTAAAACATCTCTGAAACATCTTACACATGAAAGAACGACAATCGACTTCACGAAACTTTATTTGTTTCGTGGAGGATCATGAATCTACATTTATTGATTAAGTCAAGACATCATCTCTCGTAGATTAGACGGTTATTTGAAAAGTCCTAATCCCAACCGTTTGATGATGTTAGTGGAGAAAATCGTGTGGCCGAGAAAACCGATCCACTAACCCATGATCACGCATGATCGTGTCAGATGAAAGGACTGGCATTTAATGCCCATATCACGTACTCGAGTGCATTTCTCTCTCCTCATTTAATTCGGAATGATAACTTTTGATCTGATATTTACCTTATCAGATGATCTTCATAGAAGCGTTGCCTTATTAATCAGTGTTGGCCCAAGTCTAAACTAAGACTTACCCATACCTTTTCAATTCAAATTCCGGCTCATCCATCAACCCAATCCAAAGAAACTAGGTATCCTCTATTCAACCTAAACACTTATACCCATAAAACGTTTCTTCTCTACAATGTTTCTTAGCCATCTCCTCATTTTTCACCAAAAATCTCTGCATTTTTCTCTCCACCAGCACCAATGGTGAAGAAATCCAGAACCAAAGCCTCCACAAAAGAGATTGAGACTTCACCCGCTGAACAGCTACCATCGTTCCCTACCTCCGACGAGGCATTCATCAAGTCGAGGGAGCATTATATCTCCTATTGCTACATGTGGGATGCACATGGTTTTCTTCAACACGTTCTGGACAAAAAGTTTGGAGAAAAGGTTATAAATTTTTTCAAGGATAGCGTCTTATACAGTTTTGTTACTCAAGTGTACACCTTCTTCTTCGCATTTGATGTTACTCAGTTCTATCTGAACGCGAAGGTGTCCTCAGACGCATCAGTCACTACATCTGAGGTGAATGGAACAACCATCTCCTTGACCAGTGAAGACGTCAAGAAGGCATTTGGTTTTCCTGACAGAGCTGAGTCTTACCACTCTAATCTCTTGCAATATTTCTTCAATTAACATGCTTTCTATGGCAGCATTAAAAATGCTCAAAGCAGATCAGATGTCAAGTGGCAAGTGAAAAGGAAGTGGTTCAAGTTAGATTAAGAATTCACTGCGGATATTTTCAACAAGATCGTATATCACAAAACATCTGGGACGGATGATGTTACACAGGAGAAGTTGAAGATATATGATTCATGCGTTTCTGAATGGTTACAAGGTTGATTGGTCGAAAGTTGTTTTCGTCCATCTGCGAATCTATATCACAGCAGGCAAAACGTCAGATGGGGACATTTGGAGAGAGGTTGGTTTCGACTTCATGATTGGTTATTTGCTGAATTATAAGAAAGTTGTTGTTAATAGAAGGGACCTAGCTTGGTCCGAAAGTTTGCCACTTGAAATCCAAGCCACCAGGGTATGACAAACAACGAGCCCTAGAGTTGGGTTTGCAAATTCCAATATCCAAATCCGAAAGGAAAACGAAAAGGAAGAACAATTCTGATGTTGATCAACCAACATCGAAAAGACAGAAACGAGCGAATGGTTAAGCAACCATCGGCTGAAGTTGTCTCGACACCGTCTCCAATGTAACACCCCCTAAAACACATGCTATAAAAAGCCTTAAAACATGCAGATAACACAACTAAACAACTAACACAACGGAAGACTAAAATATAACTGGATAAACATAAATCCAAGTCATGGGTGTTATGCCACGTTCACCAACAAGGATGAACGCTACGGCAATATCTGCATTGTTTACACCATCCCAAAGTCTCAAAGTCTACAACTAGATCGGTACACAGGCCATAAAACAACGGGAGAAGCTATGCTATCAGGCACTAGACTGCACACTCGCCTAGACATCACCTGAAAGAACACAATAAAACGTGGGACGACGCCCGGTCAGCGAATAATGCTGGTAACCCACCAATACATGTGAAATAACATACATAAGTAAAATATAAGTTGTAAAGCCAATTTCGAAACGGAATACATATATATAAGTGCAAAAACCAAGAGTAACAGTCAACACAAGACTCAACACTCTCAACGATAACACGGGAACACATCCCAAGACCACAAAGGACAACAAAAACACAAGGATAAAGACACGACCAATGGCAACACATGCCTAGGCAACACATGCCTTTGTGACTACACACGTCAGACAGAAGAGAACACACAACAACGGCTACGCAAGCCCCCGTGACATCACTCATCATGAGTTGATATGCCTTCCTAATGCCCGGTTCCAACCTTATGGCTACCCCCAACCTTATATCTAGTTCCAACCTTTACCTCCAGGACCCCTGTACACCAAGTCCAACCTTATTCCTCCGAGGACCGTCGTCCCCTCTCCAACAGAACCACCGATTTCATAGTACACGAGGGTACCGATCACACAAACGGCAACGCATGCCACCCAAGAATCATGTGAACCTTACACAAAGGTCACAACTCCATAATCACGTCACGGACACCACGAGGACCGCTGCAATACCTTGGTGACTAGTGTCCCATACCACTAATCGTGCAATCCAGGTAAAGCCACACACACCACACCTCAACAGGAATCAATCAAAGGATCACAACAAAGGTATGAAACATACTCAATCAAGGAATGGGTCACAGCCCAACAACACCAACGATGATTAACACAAGTTATCATCAACCAATCAGAAGGTACAAACAGCACACACGCTAGCATTTAGACACCAAACAAGCATGCTTATCAATCGGGTAAACCAAAGGTAGTTCCGAAGAACACACAAGACTCATCACGGTTCAACGAAACACAATGTTGAACACTTAGCACGATTCAAGACACCAAAGACCTACATGGATACCTACCACATAGTTCTAGAAATACGAAACATCAAGAAGACACTCAAATAGTTCCACAAAAGAACATCGGGAAGTCAAAAGACCAAATACCGAGTCAAAAGAATCATAGGGAACAAATCCCAAAACAACACCAAAGTGTTCCCCGCGGGTGGACCCACAGGTAGGCTCCCGCCTATGGTTCCGCCCGCGGGTACACACCCACCGGCCTTATGTTCCCCGCGGGTGGGCGGCGGGTGGAGCTCTACCCGTCGTTCCGCCCGCGGGTACATTCACCTGTGCAAATAATCCCTTCGGGGATTTTCAACTCCAAGCTCAAATTAAAGTCCAAAACATGCCAAATCTCACCCAATACAACAAAATGACTTGAATCAAAGGAAATGCCAAGCCATGGCACAAATGAACCCTAAACACAAGCTCTAGATATGCATTTTCACAAGACAATGCATAAACACTCACATTTCATAGCAAAATCACATGTAGAATCCAAGAAATCACATATAGGTAAGCAAAATAGATTTTGTAGAGCATGGGTTACCTCTTGTAGACTAAAGACTTCACTTTACACCTTAACAAGCTCTTCTCAAGGCTCACCTTCCAAACCACTTCAAGAACAAACCAAAAGATCATAAAGATCCTACCTTTAAAAAAAAGACACCTAAGATGAAACCAAAAACACAAGATGAACTAAGATCTTACCCTCCTAGATGCCCAAATATAAGAAAGGTTAAATCTTGGAAGCAACTCTTGAAGTCTTGGCAAGGTTCCAACTTGGCTTGCAAGAAAACCTCTTCACCTTTTTAGAGAGAAGGTAGAGCTAGATTTTTAGAAAGTGTAAGGGATAGAATGAAGATGGTCTACTAGGTTAGGTTACAATACTAACACCATGTGAAAGGTCAAGAATGCCCTTACTAACATTAGGAAGTGTAAGGAACAAGGGAACTCCCTTCAAAGCTCAAGGTACAACTTGACTTTGGGGTTGACTAGTCAATTACTAGTCCCCAAGTATTGAATTTTCAGGATTTTTAGAATTAATTCACCAATTGGAATAGGATTAATTACTCAATTAATCAATTAATTGAATTTGGATTTCGGGGTGTCACATCCTCTCCCCCTTCAAATTAATAAGCAAACGGTGAAAGGAAACAACGTTGTGACAAGTGGTTCAAGAACGAGTTCTTTGGTCAATCTCAAAAGATTTCACAAGAGTCTCAAAATAAGGAAAAAGGTATATCAAATCAAGGATTGACAAGAGTTTAACAAAGGAATGAATTGAGCATCACGAACTCTAGTCTTAACACAAACACCAACTTCTAGCCAACCACCAAGGACAAGACAACCAACACAAAACACTCACTACTACTTCTAAGCTAACTAAGCCACAAGGCAACAAGCAAAAACAAGCACGAAAGCAACAACAAACAACCAACAACGGCTAAGGAGACACAACTACTAAGAAAAAGGCGGACAAGGTGGCCACAGCTTCTAGAAGGACTCGCTCTCCGACTCCTCGGACTCTTCATCATCTTTCGCTCTATGACTCGAGCTGGCTTCAATCTGATCTAGCCTGTGGTGCACGGCGACGAACTGCGTCGTCATGTAGGCGAAGCCCTCCTCGATTATGCGGTTCTGCTGACGAAGCAAGGCGACAACACGCTCTTCGTGCGACATGGAGTCGTGCTCCCTCTTGGTGCGAGCTTCTCTCCTTCGTCGGTTCTCTTCGCTTTCCGAGTCACTCTCTTCGGCTTCAACGGCTTCTGGTGCTCCCACCACATCCTCACGATCGGCTTAACCCTCGGCTTCCTCATAACCTCCCAAGCTCTGAACAACGAGGCTCAACTTCCTGGCATGGATGCCAAGCTCGGCTGCCAACACTATCCTTTCTTTAGGTGCTTTCCTTGCCACTTCTTCAAGCATGATGTACTCACCATCATCCATCTGAAACCCTTCCTAACAAAGATCCAACTCAAAACCATCCCATACGGTAGGCTTTTTCGATTGTGATCCTGATAGAACACCATGTCTTGCAACATCAAAGCAGGCAAGTTGAACGTAACCATATTCTTGAGGCAAAAGGCAAAAGTGCACTCCAACTTCCCCAATAACTTGCTCTTGTTGTTATTAGGCAACAAATAGTTCGATACCAACATAACCAAAATCCTTTGTTCCGCAGTCAACCACTTTTTCTCCGGCCTCGAAGCTTGAGTGAAACCACTCGCACGGCCCAACAAGTATCTCAAGTAATCCCGGTACCCCATGGTATCCGTACTAATCCAAGAATGACCACTATACTGAGCAACTCCTGAAGCAGTCAAACTCAAAAGCTGAGCCAGCCTCTTTTCAGAAAGCACTAACTTCACACCTCTCATTTTAGAAGTGATCTCAAGCTTCTCACCCTCTTTTGTCACAACCATGTGACGGTAAAATTCTTTAACCAAACTCGGGTAAGTCTCGGCCCTTATGGCGAGAAACCCATCCAACAAGCCCTGGAATCTAAGCCTATCCAACAAAGAATTAGGAAAAGATTCCGGATCAAAAGCTTTACCTTCAAGAACAAGATAGTGGCCATCCACCCATTCCACTTTCCTAGCCAAACTTGATCTTCTAGGCATGGTAGGAGATGACCCAAAGCTCAACAAAAGAAGCCCACAACTCCTCCTTCTTTCCTCTTCACTCTCGCGGCCTCTCCCTCTCTCGCTGCTCTCTCACTGCGACACAGCAGGTCGGCGGCGGCACGGCTCCGGCGGTGATGGCGACAAGGGTGGTGTCGGCGGTGGCTCGAGGTTGTGACGGGAAAGGCTGCGTGCTGGGGGTGGTTTTTGGTGGTCTCACGGGTAGAGAAAAGAGGAGAAGAAGACTTTGGAAAATTTAGGGATTTGGAAAAAAAATTGGGGAAAAAGATGATTTAATTTGGGGATTTGGGTAAAGTGGGAATTTATGGTTTAGATGGAATTAAAATTGGGTAGGTTCCAAAGAAGGCAATTAGCTCAAGTGGTTTAGGGTTTGGGTTAACAAAGAATAGGCTCGGGTTCGAAACTCAAGGGTTATAATTAAACATTTGGCTTGACTTTTAAGCTACACAAGAAAGGATTTTTGGTATGAATTTGCTATTTCCAATTTCAAAGAATACTTGGAAAATTTAGGGGGTTCACAAAGAAAAAGGTTGCAAGAATGACCAAATACAAGGATGGTAGGATTAACCCAAGCACAACTAATTTCAAAGAATACTTGGAAAATTTAGGGGGTTCAAAAAGAAAAAGGTTGCAAGAATGACCAAATACAAGGATGGTAGGATTAACCCAAACACAATTCATTCCAAAGATGAATAGCTAACTTCACAACAAAACTTATATGCCAAACTAAGGAAGTCACTTAACAAGAAGAGTTTACACTAAGCTCCAAAAGAATCACTACTAAAGAAAACATGCCAAGGATTGCCAAGTAACTCAAATAGACAACTACGAAACACAAGATAGCACTCAAGACAACAAAGAATACGATGCTCGTGGAAAAACAAGGATAGGCTAGGCGAAAGGGTTACCTGCCATCTCCTCCTCCATCAAGCCCTCCAACTCAGCCTGCGAACGCGCCATCACGAAGACCCTCCCAGGTGGCCTAGCTCCAACTGCTCCACGACCCGAACTACCTCCCGATGCTCCTCCGGCTCCCGGGGTGGCGGCAACGCTCTCTGACCGGCTTGTTGGGGACACTCCGCGACTTTGTGACCTCTATCACCACAACGAAAACATCGCAACGCGAAGCCGCTGCAGTTCTGGCCAGCATGCACCTTTCCACATCTTTGGCACGGAAACAACTTAGCTTGATTCCCTGGTTCCATCTTGTTAGGTCCTTGAGATGAAGATGACACGTTCTTGGCCTGAAAACCTGGTTGTGGCTTCTTAAAGGTAGAAGAACCTCCGCCCTCAGTCCTCTTCCTAGCAAGCTCATACGATCCTCTCTGAAGCTGTTGCACGCGATACAGATCAGCGGCACACACGTAAGCGTCCTTAAGAGAAATCGGCCTACTCACAGTCAAAGCTTTTCGTGCCTCATAGTTCAAACCGGCCACGAATTTCTCGACCTTGGCGAGCTCCGTAGGCACGAGCATCCTTGCAAAACGTGCCAACTCCATGAACCTCTTATGGTATTCGATCACAAACATGGATCCTTGCTGCAGGTGGAGAAACTCTTCATACATGGCGGCGTACTGATCTCCAACAGAACCATCGATTTCATAGTACACGGCAACGCATGCCACCCAAGAATCACGTGAACCTTACACAAAGGTCACAACTCCATAATCACGTCACGGACACCACGAGAACCGCTGCAATACATTGGTGACTAGTGTCCCATACCACTAATCGTGCAATCCAGGTAAAGCCACACACACCACACCTCAACAGGAATCAATCAATGGATCACAACGAAGTTATGAAACATACTCAATCAAGGAATGGGTCACAGCCCAACAACACCAACGATGATTAACACAAGTTATCATCAACCAATCACAAGGTACAAACAGCACACACGCTAGCATTTAGACACCAAACTAGCATGCTTATCAATCGGGTAAACCAAAGGTAGTTCTGAAGAACACACAAGACTCATCACGGTTCAACGAAACACAATGTTGAACACTTAGCACGATTCAAGACACTAAAGACCTACATGGATACCTACCACATAGTTCTAGACATACGAAACATCAAGAAGACACTCAAATAGTTCCACAAAAGAACATCGGGAAGTCAAAAGACCAAATACCGAGTCAAAAGAATCACGGGGAATAAATCCCAAAACAACACCAAAGTGTTCCCCACGGGTAGGCTCCCGCCCGTGGTTCCGCACGCGGGTACACACCCACCGGCCTTACGCTCCCCGTGGGTGGGTGGCGAGTGGAGCTCTCCCCGTCGTTCCGCCCGCGGGTACATTCACCTGTGCAAATAATCCCTTCGGGGATTTTCAACTCCAAGCTCAAATTCAAGTCCAAAACATGCCAAATCTCACCCAATACAACAAAATGACTTGAATCAAAGGAAATGCCAAGCAATGGCACAAATGAACCCTAAACACAAGCTCTAGATATGCATTTTCACAAGACAATGCATAAACACTCACATTTCATAGCAAAATCACATGTAGAATCCAAGAAATCACATATAGGTAAGCAAAATAGATTTTGTAGAGCACGGGTTACCTCTTGTAGACTAAAGACTTCACTTTACACCTTAACAAGCTCTTCTCAAGGCTCACCTTCCAAACCCACTTCAAGAACAAACGAAAAGATCATAAAGATCCTACCGTTAAGAAAAGACACCTAAGATGAAACCAAAAACACAATATGAACTAAGATCTTACCTTCCTAGATGCCCAAATATAAGAAAGGTTAAATCTTGGAAGCAACTCTTGAAGTCTTGGCAAGGCTCCAACTTGGCTTGCAAGAAAAGCTACTTGTAACACCCTGTGTTACGGCCTTCAATCCCGGATTAATTATTTAATTAATCCCGTTAATAATAATTAAATATGATTTAATTGGGTTAGGTTTCCCTTTAATTAATTAATAAAGTCTACCATGAACCGTGGACCCTTGCCTAAATAAGAGTTTTAAGCCTATTAGGAATAAAGGAAGTAGGCCTTTTACTATTCAGATTATGATTAGGATTCTCTTTAATTAATTAATATGGTCCACTATGGACCATGAACCCTTATCCCTAAAACAAGTCCTTAGTCCTATAAGGAATAGAATTAGTAAGCCAATACCATTCAGGCCCTAATTTGGAGTCTTAAATATATAAATAGGGATATAGGAGGCACCTAGATCTTTCACCACAATAATCTCTCACCACACAAGAAGTTCCAAGAATTCCCTTAGGAGAAATCAAGAAAGAAGAAAGCTTAAAGAAAGACCCTTCATAGCCAATGAATTAATTAAGGCTAAGAGGTAACCCATGTCTCAACAAAACCTATTTTCAGAGCTATGATTCCCCTCTTAGGCTTTCCCCGTATTCTTGTGTGTTGATGATTCGTTATATTGATCTTGATAATTGGTGTTATGATTCCATGGGTAATCTTGATGATCTTGATGATGATAAGAGGTTCTTGATGATTATATGGTGTTCTTGATGATTATATGATGTTCTTGATAATTGTATGATGTTCTTGATGTTTATGTGATACTCCTACCGAATCTTGATATTAGAAGATGAATTGTGTTCTTGTTGATTTAAAAGTAATTAGAACCCTAGGTTGTATCGTGAAACTCGTGTGGTATTATTCTTGGTGTATTGGGTGGGAATTCGCATGTTTGGGTGTTGATTATGTTTAGAAAAGCATGATAGGTTATGTGTCGTATGTTTCTTGCTTTTGGATCCATTAATTGTCTACGTGTTGTTGTCAATTGCGTTTGAAAGTGTCTAAGCATGGTTTCGGGTTCCACAATGGTTCCCGGAGCGTTTTCTGTGATGAAAGAGTCAGTGGGGGGTAGGGGACCCGCCACCTACCCGCGGCCAATGTTAACGTCGCCGGCAGCGGGCAGCTGCCCGCCGGGCACTCGCTGCCCGGAACCACGACGCCAGCGGGTGACCCTTCACCCACCGGCTACCCGCTGGAATTTATCCCACCTCGGGATCCCAGCTTCCCCGTTTGATGTTCCCCCGACCCCCGTGGCGTCCCAACGGACTCCGTCTATCGTGCCCATGTCTAGTTGATATTTCGGGTACCGTTCGTAGGTTTTATGAGTCTTATATATTGCATGCTAGTTGAATTGGTATCCCGTTGGCCTAGGTAAAGGAAGTATGAACCCCTTAGGATTATTCCTAGTATGTGGATGACCACGCATAGGTTTTGTTATACGTTTCCCCCCCCCCCCCCCTTCCCAATGTGCTAATGTGGGCTGCATGTGCTTGCTATGTGTTATGTGTGCATGATACCCCAATCCGGTTGCGATCGGATTGGTTATTCCTGAGCTGCGGTTCAGAAGCTGGCTGCATTCAGATTTACACTCTTGGGCTGCGGTCCACCGTTTGGTTGCGATCAAAAGTTTCTACATGAGCTGCGGTTCATATTTCCTGGCTGCGGTCAGATGACTACTCTTGGGCTGCGGTCCACTGTTTGGTTGCGATCAAACATTATGATGAGCTGCGGTTCATCGGTCGGTTGCGATCGACCCCTCCGTGTTGCGATACGGGGCAGGGTGCTGCTGGGCCGTGTCAGAGCTATATGCGCTGACCCTCATGTATGGGCATGCGATTGGTCCTGTGGCGCCAACAATGTGTGCTTATGTGATGAGATATGGATAAGATGTTGTTATGTGTGTTTTGAGAACGTGAGTATAGGATTTATGCTAGCAACTGTATATGCTTGGTTATGTGCTTATCTCTATCTATCTTGCCTGTCCCCTATGCTTGAAAATTGTACATGCTTGGTATAACTGTTGGCTGTGCTTATCTCTGTCTGTCGAGTCTATCCCTGTTTTAAAAGCTAGAGTCTCTTAGGATATATCTTCATGCTTCAAAATGGTTTTCCTATATCTATATATATGCCTATATGTATTGTATTTTAACGCGTTGGAGTGGGTTACCAGCATCTCACCGCAGCCAGGATAAAGGACGAACCGCAGCTCATATAGAAACGTTTGATCGCAACCAAACGGTGGACCGCAGCCCAAGAGAATGTCATCTGACCGCAGCCAGGAATACCAATCTGACCGCAGCCAGCTTCTGAACCGCAGCTCAGGGTAACCAATCCGATCGCAACCGAATTGGGGTAGCACGCACACATAACACATAGCAAGCACATGCAACCCACGTTACACATCGGGAAGGGGGAATAAAGCGTATAAAAAACCTCTGCGTGATCCATCACATACTAAGGATAGCCCTAAGGGGTTCATACTTCTTTCACCTAGGTCAACGGGATACCAATTCAACTAGCATGCGATATAACAGACTCATAAACCTACGAACGGTACCCGAAACATCAAACTAGACATAGGCACGACAAACGGGGTCCGTTGGGACACCACGGGGATCGGGGAAACATCAAACGGGGAAGCCGAGGTCCCGGGTGGGGTGAGATTCCAGCGGGTAGCCGGTGGGTGGGGGTCCACCCACCGGCTGTCACTGTTCCGGGCAGCGGGTGCCCGGCGGGCAGCTGCCCGCCCGCCGGCTGCCCGCTGCCGGAGCTACCCGAGTTTGCCGCGGGTAGGTGGCGGGTCCCCTACCCCCCACCTACCCCCCACTTACTCTTTCCATCACTTTTCGCCCCGGGAACCGTTGTGGAACCCGAAACCATGCTTAGACACTTTTCAACGTAACTAACGACAACACATAGACGATTAACGGATCAAATACGATAGACGAACGACACATAACCTAACATGCTTTTCTAATCATAATCAACACCCAAACATGCGATTTCCTACCCGATAAACCAAGAATCAAAGCATACGGTACAACCTAGGGTTCTAATCACTTTTATATCAAACAAGAATACGATTCATCTTCTAATTGCAAGATTCGGTAGGAACAACACATAATCATCAAGGATAGCAATTAATCATCAAGAACATCATAATCATCAAGAACAACACATCATCATCAAGAATCCCAATTAATCATCAAGAACATCCCAATTATCAAGAAACTCCCAATATCAAGATTATCAAGATTCCCCATGGAATCATTAAATCAACATCAATAATAATTATAGGAATTCGCCATTCACAATCATACGGGGGAAACCCTAAGGGGAAATCATAGCTATGAAAATAGGTTTTGTTGAGACATGGGTTACCTCTTAGCCTTAATTAATTCCTTGGCTATGAAGGATCTTTCTTTAAGCTTCCTTGCTTTCTTGATTTCTCCTAAGGGGATTCTTGGAGCTCTTTCTGGGGTGGTGGGGCGTTAATCTTGTGGGGGGGTTCTAGGTGCCTCTTAAGTCCTCTATTTATACATTTAGGAGTCCCAATAAGGAACTAATATTATAGGCTCGCTAATTCTATTCCTTTTGGAACTAAGGATTGGGTTTATACATGAGGGCCCATGGACTACGGTGGGCCTTTTTCCCTAATTAATTATAATTTATTCTTTCTCTTGGGTTACTGATTAATTGATTAAATGGTTTTAGGGGCCATAACACGGGGTGTTACATGCGTGCCATTGACATTATTAAGGAATTTAGTTAGTTAGCCTGTGCATCTGAGTTCTCCAGCTCTGGTGTGGCATAGCACCCCATACTCTTATGTTTAGTGATGCTCTGTTTGGGATTTAATAAGAGAATACCTTTATTATATAAGTCTTTAAAAGTTTAAAAATTTCGGGGTGTTACACTACTCACCTTTTTAGAGAGAAGGTAGAGCTATATTTTTAGAAAGTGTAAGGCATAGAATGAAGATGGTATACTAGGTTAGTTTACAATACTAACACCATGTGAAAGGTCAAGAATTCCCTTACTAACATTAGGAAGTGTAAGGAACAAGAGAACTCCCTTCAAAGCTCAAGGTACAACTTGACTTTGGGGTTGACTAGTCAATTACTAGTCCCCAAGTATTGAATTTTCAGGATTTTAAGAATTAATTCACCAATTGGAATATGATTAATTACTCAATTAATCCATTAATTGAATTTGGATTTCGGGGTGTCACATCCAACACATCTCGAAACTACAAAAGTTTTGGCGGACGAGCTTATGAAGCAAACTGCTACAATGGAAAGTGAAGTCTCGCATACATCTGAGCAAGTTCATCAGATAAGCAGTTCCTCCTTTAAACGAACACAGATAGATGACTCATCCGATGACGGAAGTTCAGAAGTAAGTCGCGCTGCCAAAGCCAAGGCACGTTTCAAACCAATAGCTGAGAAAGCACAGGAAGTCATGCTTAGGCTAGCTCCACCTCCTACTTCAACCCTTTCAAAGCTAAGGAGAAAATCAGCTACTCCCCCGCCTACTGCTCAGGGGGAAGAAAAATCCGAAAGTTTATCTAAAGCTCAGCAAATCGCACAAGCTCTTGCCATTGTGCATGTAACACCCCCGATTGTTCAACATTTTTAAAACTTAATTTCAAAGGTAAACATCTAATCATCAAGATGAACAACAGCGGAAACTTAATTAAAATCGGAGAGATGTGATGCCACACCCATAAACCATGGGTGCACAGGCTAGTCAACAACAATCCAACAAAACAATAACAATTCTAAGGCACACAGACCACTAGTTTTAGGCACACAGGCCAACAAAAGATAAACTTCTAGCATGGATCTATACTGTAACACCCCGTGTTACGACCCCTAAAACCAATTAATCATTTAACCAATTATCCAAAGAAAGAGTTAAATTACAATAATTAAATTGGAAAAGGCCCACCATAGTCCGTGGGCCCCTACCTCTAAAACCCACCCCCTAGCCCTAAAAGGAATAGAATTAGCAAGTCTATAGTACTTAGATCCTAATTAGGACTCCTAGGTATATAAATAGGGGACATAAGAGGCACCTAGAACCCCCACCACAATAATCCCTCACCACACAAGAAGTTCCAAGAATTCCCTTAGAAGAAATGAAGAAAGAAGAAAGCTTAAAGAAAGACCCTTCATAGCCAAGGAATTAATTAAGGCTAAGAGGTAACCCATGTCGCAACAAAACCTATTTTCTTAGCTATGATCTCCCTCTTAGGCATCCCTCTATATTCTCGTGTCCTGAAGAATTGTTTATGATATTGATGATGTGATCTTGATAATTGGTGATATGATTTTATCTTGATAATCTTGATGATGATAAGGGTTTCTTGATGATTATGTGATATTCTTGATGATTTGTATTGTTTCTTGATATTAAAAGATGAGTTACGTTCTTGATGATTTAATTGTGATTAGAGCCCTAGGATGTAGCGTGGAACTCGTATGATGTTATTCTTGATGTATTGGGTGGGAATTCGCATGTTTGGGTGTTAATTATGTTTAGGAAGCATGATAGGATATGTGCCGTATGTTTCTTGCTTTAGATCCGTTAATTTGTCTACGTGTTGTCGTCAATTGCGTTTGAAAGTGTCTAAGCATGGTTTCGGGTTCCACAAAGGTTCCCGGGGCGTTATTTGTGAAAAAGAGTCAGTGGGGGGTAGGTGGGAGTAGGGGACCCGCCACCTACCCGCGGCCAAGTTCAGACATCGCCGGCAGCGGGCAGGCGACTGCCCGCCGGGCTCCCGCTGCCCGGAATCACGTCGCCGGCGGGTGACCCCTCACCCACCGGCTACCCGCTGGAATTTATCCCACCTCGGGATTCTGGCTTCCCCGTTTGATGTTCCCCCGACCCCCGTGGTGTCCCAACGGATCCCGTCTATCGTGCCTATGTCTAGTTTGATGTTCGGGTACCATTCGTAGGTTGAATAAGTCTTATATATTGCATGCTAGTTGAATTGGTATCCCGTTGGCCTATGTGTATGGAGTATGAACCCCTTAGGAATATTCTTAGTATGTGGATTATCACGCATAGGTTTCGTTATACGATTTCTCCCCCTTCCCAATATGTCAATGTGGGTTGCATGCGTTTGCTATGTGTTATTTGTGCATGAAACCCCAATTTGGTTGCGATCAAATTGGTTATTCCTGAGCTGCAGTTTAGAAGCTGGCTGCGGTCAGATTTACACTCTCGGGCTGCGGTCCACCGTTTGGTTGCGATCAAACATTTTACATGAGCTGCGGTTCATATTCATGGCTGCGGTCAGATGACTACTCTTGGGCTGCGGTCCACTGTTTGGTTGCGATCAAACATTATGATGAGCTGCGGTTCATCGGTCGGTTGCGATCGACCCCTCCGTGTTGCGATACGGGGCAGGGTGCTGCGGGGCCGTGTCAGAGCTATATGCGCTGACCCTCATGTATGGGCATGCGATTGGTCCTGTGGCGCCAACAAAGTGTGCTATGTGATGAGATATGGATGGTTGATGTTATGATTGTTATGAAAGCGTGACCATAGGATACATGCTAGTAAACTGTATATGCTTGGTTATGACTATTGTCTGTGCTTATCTCAATCTGTCGAATCTATTCCCTACGCTTGTGAATTGTATATGCTTGATTATGACTGTTGACTGTGCTTATCCCTATCTGTCGAGTCTATTCCCTGTTTTGAGAACTAGAGTCTCTTAGGATATATCTTCATGCTTCGAAATGGTTTTTCATATATCTATGTATATATCTATATGTATGGTATTTCAACGCGTTGGAGTGGGTTACCAGCATCTCTCGCTGAACAGATATATTTGGCTTTCAGGCACAAAGGAGTAGACACTGGAGCGCGCTAGAGTCTTGGAGCGTAGAAGTAGATAGTTCCCTTTCGGCCTGCGTGCCATGCTTATGCATTTACTTTATTGAGGATATTAGTTAGTTAGCCTGTGCACCTGAGTTCTCTAGCTCAAGGTGTGGCATAGCACCACGTACTCTTATGTTATGTTTTGGGATTTAAATGAGAACGTACCTTTATTATATGAGCTTCAAAAGTTTAAAAATTTTGGGGTGTTACATATACTATCTATGGTCCACATCTAGCGCGCTCAGCATCTACTCAAAACCTGTAAAACATGGGGATAACACCCAGTCAGCGAACATTGCTGGTAACCCATCAATACACGTTAAATATCATAGAATAGATAGATATAATCAAAAGCGTTTGAAACTGGCAATACAGTGTATATCATTTCAAAACCAAGGAAGGAAGTCAACATCAAAGACTCATCAATCACTCTCAATAAAAACGAGGATCATTAACCTCGCAACAACAACAAGACCACAAACACAATAGACAACACAACTCAGGATGCATCCTACCGTTCACAAGGTAGAACACATCAAGACATGCTCATAAGCAAGGAATTCACAATCACACAGTGACAACTACATGTCACAAGTTTCATAGTTCCAACCTTATGCCATGTTCCAACCTTATGGCAATCCCCGGCCTTATCACAGTTCCAACCGTTACCTCCTAGTGCCACCCTGTACTTCTGAGTCCAACCTTTTACCTCCGGGGACCGTCGTCCCCCCACCTACACCACCCACATTTCCGCCGAACTCTCAGTACACAAGGGTACCGAGAGTGTTTGGCAATTCTTTATAGAACTCTCAATATTCAACTCTATGTCTCTACTCTATCATCAGGGAAAAATGTAAAGGGGGAAAGAGGGAAATGCAAGGTCCAAATAAGCAGTGCAATTAAAAGAAATAAGGTGCTGGACTCACGAGAATATCTTCTGAGAAAGAATCAGCAAGAGTTGCCTGTAAACAAAAGAAAGAATTAATGGAGTGCTGGCAAGCCAACCAAGAAGCATATCAGATAAGAATTTAACACATCTGCGGAAACTTATATCAGAACCAAGGAAAGTAGTTGGGCTAGCATCAAAATGAGAGATCCAACAAATCTTAATTATTGAAAACAAAATACCATGCAAATTCACAGTCACACACATCCAATACACGTATATTTTCCCCACAACCTTGTGGCAAGCTCGCATTCAATAATTTACAAACATCAAAATCAATAATTATAACTCCAATTCAAAAAAAAAAAAATTATGGAACATAGAACAAAGGAAAACGATAATATTAAAATTTACCATGAATCAGGTCGAAGTTTTGAAGTCAAATTGAGGTCAGCTAAATTTCGATCAAATTGTAATCGGCTTGGAGCCTACTCCACACTCTTATAATTTAAACAATAAAAGAAAACAAGACAAAAACAAAAACTACTATAGCTTTCTTACTCACCCAATAATCCATGCTCAACTTGTAACAAATGCCACAACAGGCTTTGGACTACTACTACTTCTAGGTGTTAGCAAATATATATATCTACCTACTCTGCAAAACATATTCAATTAAGGGGGCAAGACCAAAATGTTAGTGAAGTGCAAAAATCAAAATGAAACTGAGGGCATACTAGTTAGCATTTACATACCTATTTCTTGGGTTTGTTACCATAAACAACACTGCGATAGACCTGGGGTGAAAAGTAATGAAATGCAACTGCATAAAGTCCAAAGATTCACTTATATGCCCAAAGAGCTAATCTAAGACACTATTAATGTAATGTAATCCAAACAGAAATATATGAAATTACAGATCCAAATCCAGATCCTCTCAAAGCATTTATCAGATAATGATATCCATTAAATAAAATATAGAATTCCATTACTTGGAAACACAAGTTGCTTGTAGTAAAGAAACAGAGCATGTGCTACCAAAAAAAAAAAAAGATTAAACACTCACTCATTTGAGTCATTTCTGAATAAACTCTTATAAGGTTTTACTCAATTTTATAATGATTTATGCACAAAACCAGATATCAACACCAAATTGCACATAAAACTTGCAAAAATAAAAAATAAAAAACAGAAAAGGGGGAAGAAGGAAGAGAATGCAACCAGTAACCTGTTGGGCCTGGTACTTGTAGAACCATCAATGCCTCTGGGTCCGTGTCGTACAACAAGCACTCTATGTCCAATCTCTTGCACTACGACAACAAATTCAAGCATTCCACCGCCAGTCTCTAATTCTCCGCTACAAAATTCTTCAACACAACCGCATTCATACTCGCCTCAGCCTAAAAATTGAATAGTCTTCAAAAAACCATAGATACCCATAAAAAAAGAGACGCAAAAGAGGAGAATCAGGGGGAGAATTTGCCTAAAAATTAAATAGTCTCCAGTCACATATGATATTTAGCACAATAATAAATAAAACAAATACTTTTAACAAAATAAAAAAAAAAATTACCGTATTAGCGATAGCGGGAAGCGGGCGGCCGTGGCGATGGAGAAAGATGGCGGCGGCGTCGGCAAGGTCTTGTCGCCGGTAGATAACGAGAAGAAGAGAAGCGGCGGCGTTTGATCGAGGCTGAGTGAGTCGTGGTGAGAGAGGCGGTGTCAGCGGCGTCGTGGGATGATGAGGGATGCAGTGTCGATGGCGGAGGTGTGGCCTGTGGTAAGGAGCGACGGAGGAGGCATTGAGGAGAGGTGATAAGGCGTTGAGGGTTGGAGAGGTGAGAGCGAGATCTGGTTTGTGAAGGGGCGTTTGGGGTTTTTTTTTTGTTTTTTTATTTTTTTTTTTTTGTTTCCCGATCTGGTTTTCACTGCCCTTTCTTTAGAAAGGGTAGCGGAGAGTCCTTCCGCTTTTTTTTTTTAAAAAAAACCGCTACCTTTTTATTTAAAAGGGTAGCGGTTTCTTATTCATTTATTTACAATTATGCGACCGCCCTATTTTTTTAAAAGAATACACTACCCTTGTTTAAAGAAGGGTAGCCTAAATTGATATTTCTTTACTCTATTTTGTACTAGTGAAAGGAGAGAAAATGAGAAGATAACAAAGGAAAATGAAGCTCTTTGGCTTGAACATGAAGAAGCCAGAAACTTGAGAGAGCGATAAATTACTCCTTTTCAAGAAATACAAAAGACGATAAAAGATGTTTCGACAATTGAAAAAGTTGGAGATACAAGTGTCAAATACGATGTCGTGTTCAAAATACACAGAGAATCCGGCAAGAGCTATGTGGAATGAATGAACTCCATAGAGCTCGTGATTTGGTGGAACCTTGGCATTCTACCAGGACGATACATTTTAGGGGCTTACAAGAATTACAGGAGCTGCAATTTTTGGAGAAAAATATGAAGGTCTGGTTCGAGAAAACCCTCTCTGAAACGTTAGAGATTCAATCAATAACAAACTAGACTTCGACAACATGCTCAAGAAGCAAAATGAACGTGATGATAAAGAAAGAAAGGAAGCACAACAAGTGAAACTGAATCTTTTGAACATGTAATGATCCTTTTAATTTCAGTATTCTTCGTTTTGTAATTTTCTCTTTATAAATGAAAGTTTGTTTTGCACATATATTGAGTATTCTTTTTCTTTAAATTCAGTAAATCTCATAGATCTTCATGTAAACTCATCTATAGGGCTGTTTTGTAATAAAATCTCTGTAATTTTGCATATTCTCTTTTTAGACAGATTAACGGGATTAATCAACTATCAGAGATTACTGATTGATTCAGTTACGAAGTCAATCAGTAATAATAAATCATGGAGAAGATGAAAGAGAAAGATAACAGCACACACCCAATGGCACAGAATATCTACCCAGTTCGATACAGTGTGTGAAGATGGAGAACCATGCATACAGAAGTCCAATGAAATCCCTTCACTTGGAGAGCCCACTCTGATGCAATCCACTTCAATGACGCTCTTTACAGTTGTTCCCACAACAGTGTGATCACAGTGTCCTTTCGTTTAAGCGGCAGTGATTCTTCTCCAGTTCATCATCTTAATCACCAAGAACATATTGTTTTGAGAAGATGCATGACAATCAAAGATCTCGTCTCATATAGCAGACAGGGAGTGTTTCTTCTTACTTTCGGCGTAACCCTAATTCTCTTCAAATAAGGGTACTTATAGATTCTTCAATAAACACTCTCCATAGATGACTTTGATTGTAGAAGGTAGGACTATAAAAGAGGAATGTAATCTCAGAAGATTTGGTCCATACCTTTCTTGAAAATATACGCTGATCTTCTTTCCAAACTTGTCTGATAATACCGCATACAGTATTTTAGAAATCAGCTTCCTAAATCAGATCTTCAGTGTCAGTCCTTCTGTTGTTGCTTCTGATTGATCAGTCGTCTGTAGAGCTGGACGGACATACTCTAAACATATCTTAGTATGCCATAATAATATTGCCAATTATAATATGGGGTTTTTGAACATTTAAAAACACTAACAAACTCCCCCTTTGGCTATTATTTGGCAAAACAACTCGACTATATAGATAGACAAAACATAAAGAACTAAGATAGGTTATTATAAAGAAGCAGCCCATGAGTCTGATCTGATTACATAGAACTAAAACAAAAACATAAGATCCAAACAGTTTATGATCAAAAACAAGTAGTGGTGCCATCAAAAACAACACCCAGCCAGGGCCAGAAGGTACACAAACACAAAACTCCCCCTGAGTTCATACTACTCCCCCTTTTTGCCAATGATAGCCAAAGGTCAAGCATTGGAGGGAGTGTCACTGTCAGACTTTGCAGGATCAGCAGCAGTAGCAGATTCAGATAGGCTTAAACGAAGAAGAACGGTTGCCAGCTCAGTACGGGCCCCTGTCAGTTGCTTTGCAACAATGCTGTGAACAGTCTCAAGATCAGCGAACCTTGCCTTCAACTGAATGGAAAGTTGAATATCCTTAGCATGAGGAGAGTCGTCAGGCACAGCGTCAGGTTCAGAATTGGATGGGGCAGTCACCGGAACAACATCCCGAATGTGATCTCCAGTCAGCAGACGTTTATCAACAGTATTGAGCAACGTTGGACTGATCACTTCACTGGGCATAGGCTCAAGACCCTGAGTTGTAAGAATGTCATAAATCAGATTTGGGAAGGGTAGTCTTACCTTCTGCTCCCGTGGATGAATCAAGGTAAGGATGTGATAGTAAATCCATTTTCCCAGATCAATTGGCATCTTCGTTCCAATTCCAAATAAGAAGCCTGCCAGAAGCTTGCCAACCGTGTGGAAATGGGCTGATGGGAGCCAGTTGTGAAGGGCCAAGCGATGTAAAATCACATATCTAGATGTGAGTTGCGAGCTCTGCAGATAGTCCTTGTCACATGTAGGTCAAGATTCTGTCTGTCCACCGGTAAGAGTTTTGGCCACCAAGTTCCAATCAGTGACAGCCTCTTCTTGCAAAGCAGTCAAACCATAGTATTCATTGATCATGTCTGGCCCAAAAAAGTACCACCTTCCTCTAATGAAGATCTGCATCGGTCGAGGTCCGGTTAAGATGTCAATCTCGTCATTGAGATTGCAATAGAATTCATACATGAGGAGCTTAGAGTATGGGCAGATGTCCGTGACAGTCTTCAGCAATCCGACTTCATTCAGCAGAGGTAGAATGTCACATACAGAGTTCAGCTGGTTCTCATCCACAGATCGTTGAACAATAAGGTCCCTTATGACCATAGTAGACCATTTGGCCTGAGCAGCAGGAGATACAAACTGAGGCCTGTAAACAGATGGGTCAGTTTGTTCAACAGGATGAACCTCAGGAGTAATGCCTCGACCTCTTGATCATGTGGATGGCTTCCCTTTTCTGGAAGATGGTGCAGGTACAAAAGTAGCTTGAACAGCAGTAGGGCCCTTTTGCTTAACAGACGATCGCAGTGTCTTGAACACTTGTTGAATAGGCGGATTTCCTTCAGACTTGACAGCCTCACTCGACTTCCTTCTCTTCTCAGGCTGATCCACATCTGCACTGTCATCTCCGGTCTCAACAACAACCTTTGGTTGGGGATTGAACAGGAGTCATAGAGTGACTAGAATCAGAGACATTGGCAGATGAGTTCCCAATAAGATTCGAAATCTCTCGAATTTTGAAGGTCATGGAGTCAGGATGAGCAATGGCCTCAACAGTTGGAATGTCAGATGGAGGTGCTTGAGATCCATACACTTTAGCCAGAATTTTATCATCTTCGCTGGAGGATTCAGATGAGTGAATCACTCGATACTGTTGAGGAATTGAAGCAGATGGTAGTCCAGCAAAGTGTCGCACATGTTCCAGACTTTCACCTAATGATGTGGCAGTGTAGACTGGGATTCCACCAGATTTCTTAGACTTATGGGGGCTTGAGAGATCGACAGTGTCAACATTAGCAGGTAAAACAGGAGGATCAACAGCAGAGCAAATTCCTTTAGGATCATCAGCAATCTCAGCAGGAGGCAGAGCAGTATTATCAGGAGAGTACACAACTAAACTCAGTTTATTTGGCTCATTAGAGGATTTTTCTTTCTCATCAGACACATGCAAGACATCATTTTTCACACCAACAGAATCACTCAACGGCAAGGATGAAGGATCAACATTCACAGGGGGGTTCTCAGAGTTCAAAGCTGTTAAATTTTCAGTATTAACAGGCACAAAAGATGGGGTAGCAGAATCATCAGGTTTATCCGGTGAAATTTCAATAGGAGTATCAGAATTGTTTGACCTGTTTCGGAGGATCTCCTGTCTCTGCCTTGCCTCTTTCTAAGCTGCTTCAAGATACAGAGGTTGTGACTCCGCTCGCCGTCGAGAGACTTCAGCAGATTCTAGGGCTCGTTGTGCAAAGTATTGAAGGAATGCCCCGGCCCGATTTCCATCCGAGGGTTCTGGAATAGATACGGGAGAAACTTCATCACTGGCTTCGGAAACCATCATCAGCAGCTCAATAGCATCATCTTCAGACCATTCAGCATAAAACTCTGGGTAGTTCGTCATAACAGTCACCAAAATCTCGTCGCGAAGCAGAGGATCAAGCTTGAGTTTCTTCTTCATAGCAAACTGCAATAGTGTCTGAATATGCTTAAGAGCCACCTCTGGAGAATGTGTCTTACTTCCGAGTTTGATGATGATATTTCTTACAGGGTCCGCCATTGAAGAAATTTTTTCGTGAGAGGAGAAGGACAAATCATAGAAGGCAGGTATGTTGAGAGAGAGAAGGTTTGAGTGCTGAGATGCTTGAAGATATTTTTCTTCTTGGCCCGGTATCAAATAGACTTAAGGGTGATGAACCCTAATCAATGTGGCTTGTCAAATATCATGCAGACGCGATTGATTGACACAACGGTACGGCTTCTTTTTAGGAAGAAAACGGAACCCAAGGAAATTTGAATTTTGAAAGAAGATTAAGATCTTTTAAGATATCTTTAAGATACAAAAGGTTAAATAATACACTTAACAAAAATAGAGAGGAGTCTTTAAAGAAAGTCAAACCATAATACTGACCCGTATGAACCAACATTTACTCCTCTCTGACTGACCAACTGCTTTAATTAGTCAATTCTGCAAATTCCTAGAGTAGACCTGAGAATTTCAAAACGATTAGCGTCCAGTGGCTTAGTCAGAATATCCGCCAGTTGTTTGTCAGTTTGAATGTATTCCAATTCAATTTCCTTGGACTCAACCAGGTCTCTAATGTAATGATGCCTGATGTCAATATGCTTCGTTCTAGAATGTTGAACTGGATTCTTGGAGATATTAATAGCACTGAAATTGTCACAATAGAGTGTCATTATCCCTTGAGTAAGACCATAATCCAGCAACATCTGTTTCATCCATACCAACTGAGTACAACATCCACCTGCAGCTATTTATTCTGCCTCTGCGGTGCTTAGTGAGATTGAATTTTGTTTCTTCCTTAGCCATGATACTAAGTTCTTACCAACAAAGAAACATCCTCCAGAAGTACTCTTTCGATCATCAATATTTCTTGCCCAATCAGCATCACAGTATGCAACAAGACTCAGTTCACTGTCCTTGGAGTACCATAGGCCATACTACATCGTTCCTTTAACATATTTCAGAATGCGTTTTGCAGCTATCAGGTGTGATTCCTTTGGGTCAGATTGATACCTTGCACAGATTCCAACACTGAACATTATGTCTGGTCGATTGGCTGTTAGATACAACAGAGTGACAGACTGCCTATCAAGCTGCGATAGACTGTGTTATCCACTGATATGCCAGTTTCATCTTTCGATACTTTTGTAGAGGTGGAGATTGGTGTCCTGGATGATTTACATGATTCCATATCAAACTTTTTGACTAGATTCTTAGCATACTTTTCTTGTGAAATAAAGTATCCTTCAGGGCTTTGCTTGACCTGTAGTCCTAGGAAGTATGTCAGTTGACCAACCATGGACATTTCAAATTCTTCCTTCATCACTTTTACTAACTCGTCAGTGTATTTCTGTAAGGTTGATCCAAACACAATGTCATCAACATAGATTTGGGCTGTGGTTACATAACTTCCAGTAGTTTTTACAAACAAGGTTTTGTCAACACTTCCCCGTTTATACCCATGCTGGAGCAGATACTGTGTCAGTCGTTCATACCATGCCCGTGGGGCTTGTTTGAGACCCTAGAGAGCTTTTCGAAGCTTATAGACATATGATGGATGATCTGGATCTTCGAAACCTTTAGGTTGAGCCACATAGATATCTTTGTGGAGATAGCCATTCAGGAATGCTGTCTTGACATCCATCTGAAACAGTGTGAATCCCAAAATACATGCGACAGCCAACAAAATCCTGATTGACTCGAGTCTAGCTACAGGAGCAAAAGTCTCATCATAGTCAATCCCTTCAATCTGAGTATACCCTTGAGCCACTAACCGAGCTTTGTTCCTTGCTATATTCCCAGCTTCATCAGTTTTATTTTTAAAGATCCACTTTGTTCCAATTACGTTGACATCATCAGGTCTTGAAACTAGATCCCAGACATGATTTCGCTCAAATTGATGTAGCTCCTCCTGCATTGCCTTGGATCCACAGATCATCATGTAAAGCTTCTTTAACATTCCTGGGTTCTATCTTTGAGGTATAGCAAGCAGACCCAGATATTTTTGTCAGATTATTTCTTATTCTGCTCCTGGTCTTCATCCCATCTGATGGATCTCCAATGATATTATCTGATGGATGGTTTTTCTGAGTTCTGGTGGGTTTGTCTTTACCTGTATCATTTATGAGGTTTGTCTCCTGAGCCGAACTTTCTTGATCTTCATCTGACGATTCTTGTGGTTTGGACTGACTGTTGCTATTGGTGGCAGTTGGGTCACTGAGAGGAAGCTCTGTCACTGAATCTGTCACTGTTGTCTCTACTGATTCTTCTTGACTGTCATCTATAACCACATTTACTGACTCCATCACAGATTGAGTCCTCTTGTTGTAGACTCTGTAGGCACGACTGTTTGGAGAGTATCCAAGGAAGATGCTCTCATCACTCTTTGGTTCGAACTTCCCTCTTTGTTCTCTGTCAGCCAGCACATAACATTTTGTCCCAAACACATGAAAATACTTTAGATTTGGCTTCTTTCCCTTCCATATCTCATATGGTGTTTTGGTTGTTCTTGGTCTAAGATATACCCTATTTATAGTATGACAGGCTGTGTGTACTGCTTCAGCCCATAAGCGCTACGGCAGATGCGAGGCATGTAGCATAACTCTAGCCATTTCTTGTAAAGTTCGATTCTTTCTTTCCACTACTCCATTCTGTTGAGCAGTTCTAGGGGCTGAGAACTCGTGTGATATACCGTGCTCGGAGCAGAAATCTGAATATAGTGAGTTCTCAAATTCTTTTCCATGATCACTCCTCAATCTCTGAACTTTTATTATAGACTCACTCTTTTCCTTCTGAACCCTTATACACAGAGTTTTAAAGGCCTTGAAAGCTTCTGTTTTTTCTCTTAGAAAGTATACCCAGCTGTATCGAGAGAAATCATCTACACACACAAATATGTATTTCTTTCCCCCAATGCTTTCAGTCTGTGTTGGCCCCATGAGGTCTATGTGGACAAGATCTAGACACTTCTCAGTGGTGATGCCTCTTACTGCTTTGTGTGGAGTTCTGATGTGTTTCCCAATAGCACATGCGCCACAGATTTTTTCTGGATCTATTCTGATCTTAGGTACACCTTTCACAGCTTCCAGTTTTATCAGCTTTTCCATATCTCTGAAGTTTACGTGACCTAGTCGTCTATGCCAGAGTTTTGATTCATCAGATTTGGATAGGTGACAAGCAGTTTCATTTGTCAAAACATAACAATTGTCTGAGGACCGGGTTCCTTCCATGACTAGTTGATTTGCTTTGTCACTAACTCTGCAACAGTTACGATCGAAGCACACATTCCAATTTTGATCACACAACTGACTGATGCTAATTAGATTCGCTTTCAACCCACTGACTAGCAGGACTTCTTCTAATTGAGGTAAACCTGGTACATTCATGATACCTTTCCCAACTATTTTCCCTTTTTGTCCATCTCCATATGTTACAGCTCCACTGCTAGGTTGAACAGCCATCAGACACTTAACATTTCCTGTCATATGTCTTGAACACCCACTGTAGAAATACCATCTAGCGTCAGTTGTAGATGCAGTCAGAACAATGGTGGGGTAGCAGATAACTTCTGACTTCCTGACCCAAACCTGTCTAGTGAATGGTGTAATAGTCTTATTCTGATATTTTTCCTTCCTTTGATCTTTGTAGAAAAAATAACACTCAGGCCGAGTATGACCTTTTGTTTGACAGTAGTGACAAATAGGGGTGTAATATTTAACTTTGACAATCTTATTTTTGAACCTTGAATAATGAGATTGATGAGTTACTTTGGCCAGGCCAGTATCATCAGTCTGGTTGTTCCTCCTTCCCTTGTTCTGCACTGACTGAGATGATTGTCCTTGTTCATAGCTGTGAACAGTTGTGGTCTTAGACATACCCTCTTTGATGAGCATAGGTGCGTTATTCGAAGATTCACCTCGTTCAATTCCCAGACCTTTTTTATCATTAGGATTTCTGCCAGAGTCTAGAATCTTATCTAAGGTTGATGTGGTGTCCATTATCTGGATATTTTTCTTCAGACTCTCCAATTCCTTGATCAGTTTTCCTTCTCTAGATCTTATCTGAGTGATGAGATCTTTTTCTATGACAATGTCTGTATTCAGTTTCTTTAGAAGATCATCTCTTTGCTTCAGCTCGTCATTCAGATTTTTATTTACTTTCACAAGTTGTTCCCAGCTAGCAACAAGTTTTGCAAATTATGTTTCAAGTTGAGTATGTCTCTCTTCAAAATCATCAGTTGATATGTAAGATTCTTCATCTGATTGGTCTCCGTCTGACTAAAGGTCTGTAGCAGTAAAGAAAGCTACAAAGTTTCCCACATTATCATCTGACTGATCATTTGAAGTTTTCTCCTCATCATCGCTTAAAGTAGCTACAGACATAACCTTTTTCCTCTTGAGATACGTTGCACATTCAGCCTGTATGTGTCCATATCCTTCACATTCCCTACACTGCACTGACCGGTTGAGGGATTTACCTGTGTCTGTGGAATTGTTTCTGTTTTGTCTTGATCGACCAGTCTGAGATTGATTGTTCTGTGAGAAAGGTGTTGTTTCAACCTTTTGATATGAGGAGTTGTTGCCTTTGTATTGTGTCTTGGTAGGCTGACCTTGACCCTTTCTGTTGAAACCTTTTAAGATTTTCTTGAAATTCTTGGTTAGAAGTGCCAAGGTTTCATCATCTATGTCGTTTGTGTCAGATTCTCGATCAGCCTCAGCCACAAAGGCCACTGACTTTCCTTTCTATTGCTTCCAAGATCATCATCAGCAAGAACTTCTAGTTCATATGTGTGTAAGCTTCCCATAAGTTATCCGATAGTCTTCTTTTCCCAACCTGTGTGTTCCTGAATAGCAGTTACTTTCATTCGAAAGCGTTTAGGTAAAGATCGAAGGATCTTTTTGACCATTCTCTCATCAGTGAATGGTTCACCAAGAATTGAGGCTCGATTCATAAGATTCTGAACCCTACTGTGGAAGGTAGAAATGGTTTCTTCTTCATTCATTCTGAGTGCTTCGAATTCTGACAGAACCATTTGTAGCTTTGACTGTTTCACATCACTAGTTCCTTCAAATCTGATTTCAAGAATTTCCCATACCCGTTTAGCCTATTTTACTCCAGTGACAAGAGTAAAAACAGATTCATGCAGAGATCCTACAATCGAATTCAACGCTTTGTTGTTTAGATCTGAGGCATTCATTTCATCGTCTGTCCAAGTCTCAAAGGGCTTATCTTCAGTAACTCCTTCTGCATTCTAAATAGTTGGACGACTCCACCCAGTTAAGACAGTACGATAAACCCTAGTACCTTGTGCTTAAAGATATATCTCTATGCGAGCCTTCCAAAAAGAGTAGTTGTGACCATCTAGTTCTGGTGGTTTCATACTTGCATCCATCCTGAATACAAACAACCAGCCAACGAACACACAGAAACACTTGCAAAAGACAGAGAGTAATGCAAAACTAAAAACAACCCGTCGGATCAAGTCACTATGTAGACTTAAAAGCTCTGATACCACATGTAATTTTGCATATTCTCTTTTTAGACAGATTAACGGGATTAATCAACTATCAGAGATTACTGATTGATTCAGTTACGAAGTCAATCAGTAATAATAAATCAAGGAGAAGATGAAAGAGAAAGATAACAGCACACACCCAACGACACAGAATATTTACCCAGTTCGATACAGTGTGTATCTACGTCTGGGGGATGATCACATAGGCATCCAATCCACTAAATCATAATCCAATGTACAAAGGTAGATATACAATAATCTTACCCAAGTTCCCCACACAAGGTACATACCCAGTCTACACAGGTTTAGTGGATTGTTGAAGATGGAGATCCATGCATACAAAAGTCCAATGAAATCGCTTCACTCGGAGAGCCCACTCTGATGCAGTCCACTTCAATGACGCTCTTTACAGTTGTTCCCACAACAGTGTGATCACAGTGTCCTTTCGTTTAAGCGGCAGTGGTTCTTCTCAAGTTCATCATCTTAATCACCAAGAACATGTTGTATTGAGAAGATGCACGACAATCAAATATCTCGTCTCATATAGCAGATAGGGAGTGTTTCTTCTTACTTTCAGCGTAACCCTAATTCTCTTCGAATAAGGATACTTATAGATTCTTCAATAAACACTCTCCATAGATGACTTTGATTGTAGAAGGTAGGACTATAAAAGAGGAATGTAATCTTAGAAGATTAGGTCCATACCTTTCTTGAAAATATACGCTGATCTTCTTTCCAAACTTGTCTAATAATACCGCGTATAGTCTTTTAGAAATCAGCTTCCTAAATCAGATCTTCAGTGTCAGTCCTTCTGTTGTTCCTTCTGATTGATCAGTCGTCTGTAGAGCTGGACGGACATACTCTAAACCTATCTTAGTATGCCATAATAATATTGCCAATTATAATATGGGGTTTTTGAACATTTAAAAACACTAACAATCTCCTTTAAAGGACATCATTCGGCCTTGTCCTTGTAGAAAGAGAGTAGGCTTTGGCATCATCAAAAAGGGGGAATTTGTTAGGAATAAATGTAATTAGATTTTGATGATACCAAACTCACTAAGATTGTAAACCCCTATTTTTCCTTTCGTAGTTAGGACTCTTGTGACAATTGAAAGCTATTGTACTCAGCAATTGATTAAACTATGAGGTGTACGAATCTTAGTTGAGACTAGCATAATAGGTCTACTTGAAAAAAAGAAGATAACAAGATGGTCGAAAGATGATTGCAGACGAAAGATGGATTGAGCAACTCTCGGATAGACATCTCTCGACAAAATGGATCTCATCATAAGTCAAAAGATAAGGACAATCTTTCGAAGATCTTCTCAGAGAAAACAAGTTGCAGATAAACTTGTCAAGACAACCTTCATTAAAAATAAAGCAAGAAGAATGTTGTCTCATGAATGCGCAATCATTCGGACAAAAGGTGTCCTAGGAATGATTTTCACAAAAAGACAAGGAGCATTAAAAGACTTGTACCATCTTGTTAGAGAACAAGGACAAAAGACATAATGCTTTTGACTCCAACGGCTATACAGTACAAGTGCATTAAATGCTTGATGCCTACTAGTTAATACACACTGGATATTAGGTTTGAAATCTTCCTCTCCCTCCAACGGATGGATTTTTCCACGTATAAATACCTCTCTTCATCTTTAAAGAAGGTGCTGGTTATTTTCACTCTTGCTATCCAAAGAAAAGCTCTTCAAATAGTTTCATCTCTTAAAAGCTTTTCATAACCAGTGATTTTGTGAAGTTTTTCAAAGGGCTCATCCATTTCCACACTTCACAATTTGAAGAAGTCTTGCATTCTCTCAAGTGAAGATTCATCTAGATAACAAGACAAGGCTTCAACCTGTTGGAGAAACACCAGATTATCTTTCCAACATCTCAACTCTTATGAAGAAGTTGATAGAGGTGGAGTAAACTCGAGGAGTTGAAAAACATATCAAGTGGTTGTCCAGCTTAGTGATCAAGGAAGCCAGCTTGAAATAGTTTGTACTAGGAGTGATAGTGCAAACCCTTTCACGAGTTGTGGAAGAAGAGTGGAGTAGGCTTCCATAACAACCGAACCACTATAAAATCTCTCTCTCCATATCTCTTTATTTACTGCTTTATTGCTTTCGTGCATTGCATATCACATCGACCAAACGCTAAAAGTTTCTAACAAAAGTGTGCAAAGCATATATCTAAGACGAAACCTTAATTCCGTTGTGCATCGCTCCGAAATGACCAAATTTGAAAAATCTATTAGAGTCTATTCACCCCCCCCCCCCCCCTCTCTAGACTCTCTTCTGACCCTACCGAGACCAACAAAGTTACTGGAAATATATATAAAAAAAATTGTATATATATGTTGCAGAAATATGATTATGTAAAGATATATATTTAAAAATGAAAAATGGAATAGAATCGTATCCACAATTTATAAGGAAAATTTTGTAATTAAAGATGGAAAAGGTTTTGCAAATACGAGATGGAAATATAAGGTTTAGCCAAAATTGAATGAATATTAATCGAGATGGAAATTAATAATTTTTACACCAAATGTTATTTTATACTAAGAATATAAGGATTGTGTAATTATAAGGTTTAGCCGAGTATGTCAACAAAAAATTAGGTTTAGCCGGGATGGAAAAAATATTAATCTCGGTTATATATTTTATAAAATGTAAAGTTACATGAAATATTTAAAAAATTATGTATATATATATATGTTACTGTAAATATAGTTATATAAAGAGAATTACATTCAGGTAAAAACACATCTTAAAATATAAACATGTGGACTAATTTGGGCCATTGGATATTGCATTTGGATGGCTGTGATTTGGGCGTGCAGTTTAGCGTTAGTTTATTGTGTTTTTATGTTAAGAGGGGTAGATATGATATTTTACTTGTGTTGAATCCTAGTCAGATTAGGTTCAATTTCATGAGCACGTCTAGTGTCTTCCTATTCTTCCGTGTGTTCTCTTGTCATGCGTAGGGAGTGTGTGGACAAGCTCCGCGAATCGCGTCGGCTTTTCTCGTTTTTTCCTTCGTTCTTCAATCCCACGTAGCGATGGTTGTTGGGGGGGGGGGGCGGCACACTGAAGAGGCGGAGGACCACCGGATGTTGGCCGAGGTTAGTTCGATTTGTTTAGTCCTTTTTTTTTGGGTTTTTGTTTTTTCTGCGTTTTTTGCGGTCAATATTAGGGGTTTTGTTGTTTGGTGGCCGGTAGATGTGGATTTGGGGTCAGAAGTGTGGCCCGTGTGGGTATTGCAGATTTTGTAGCCAGATTTGGTAGCTATGGTTTTTTTTTCCCTGGTTTACTAGGGTGTGGAGGTCTGGGTTCATGGCCATGTTGGCTCCGGTGGGTTAGGGGGCATCTCAGTCGTGCACAACGGTGTGATTTTGTCCTCTTTTTTTTTTTCACCCATTGTTGCCGCCGTTGCAAATCAAGGGTGTTACTCCTGATAGTGCATCCCTTGTTTTGTGGAGGCTAATTCAAGCAGGCATTAACTATGCATAAGGATTTAGTACAGGAACTTTAACTGGAATTTGTTTTTGTAGTGTAAAATGACTATAATTTTGTAGAAAGCATCAATAGCTGTAGGTCTATATCCAATCATGTGTCAAAGTTGCATATGCAGTTTTGGTTTGAACTCTAGCAAATGGATTCACTGTTGTTGTTTACTAAAAGGAGGGAAAAAAACAGTTTCAAATGTGTTAAATTCACATCCAGCAAATATTAAAGTTTGCTCTTTTAGCATTGAAAATGTATATTGTATTTTGCATTTACCTGGTGTCTAGAGGATGGTTTTTTTTTTTTACTGATTCATAATGATAGGGCTAAATGGGATAGTATTTGATGGGTGATCGATAGGAGTTAGTTTTTGGATGTTTGTGCACGCTAATCCCTGACTATGTGCACGGCTTCATGGTCGCCTTCTTTGTCATTAGTGAATGTCCTTTGACTGTATGACTATGTATGTGTGTTTTTTTGCCATCGTATGGTGTTTTTTTTTTAATGTGTGCAGGCTTGCTTATTACTTTGTGCCAGCAGCGGCGACCACCGGGTGCAGGTGTCGGTCGAGGTAGAGTTTTTTCCCCTTTTTTCGTTTTTGTGTTCTTGTTGTTGTTTCTTTTATTGTTTGATTTCGTCGGTTCTCATCCTAATTCGTCATTGGGTGTGGGGGTTATTGTATGTTTCTTCACTAATTTGTTATTTTAGTCAGTGTAGGGGTTTTGCCTTCGTGTTTTTCATGGTGTTTTGTGTCCGGTCCTGTGATCGACATCTGTTCAGGTTTGCGACGGTGGTGGGACTCTAATATATTTTTGAGAGAACCATTGGGGGGTGGGGTAATTTTCGGGTTGGGTAATTTTCCTATTGTATAGTTTTGGCTTGTTTTTTTTTCCTGGTGTGTTTTGTCACTTCTACATTATTACCATTCTATTCAATTGCAGTGCACTCATGCTTTAAAGTAATATTCAAACTGTATTCTTGTGTGTGTAAACCACTCATGCTTTAGAATCAATTCAATTGCTATGCTTCTTCAATTATGTGGGCATTACAGTTCTATATTCTGGTGTGGGCAGACAACTCATGCTTTAGAATCAATTCAATTGCTATGGTTATTCAATTCTGTGGCTATTACAGTTTGGTTGACCCATTGTGTGCATGCATTTCAATTGCTATATTTTAGATCCATTTTGGTTCTCTCACATCGAGCAAAACTATTCAATTGCTATAAAATGGATCCATTTTATTATCGTTTGACTTAATGGTATCAAAGTTAAATGATGCTCTTAGTGTAGATGTGAGTGTAGTTAAACTATTCATTTGTTATGCATTAGATACATTTTATTATCCTTTGACTGTAATTAAACTGGGAAAAATGAAAGATGAATGATGTCTCGTGTGTGTGTGCAATCATATTTGTTGTTGTGTGTATGTTTTTTTTTTTTTTTTTAAAAGTAGATTGGTTTTGTCAATTTGTAGTTACTGTGTGCATTAGCCTATGTAGCTGTGTGCACTGGTCATTACAAGTCGGATAGTGGTTTACCTGTTTGCATTATTGGGGTTATTGTTGTGGATTTTTTAGGTAAAAATTCCAAGGTTCCGCGATGTGATCCAAGTGCCTCGCAGAGTTGTGTCAGGGATGATGACTTAGCTTTGTGTTGCCCCATTTGGCCTTTCTTGCCAGGTTGCAAGAAGACCTGCTATGGGTTGCCCCCGATGATGAGCTGACTAGCGAAGAGGATTAGCTGACTAGCGAAGAGGATGTAACATTTCCTAGGGTCAAGACTCGTTCGTCGTCTTCCATTTTAGTTGATGCCCTTAAAGACTTGTCAACCCATCAAAAGAATGATATTAATAGTTTGTGCAATCCTTTATATACTTGGGTTTTAGTTCATCTAGTCATTACTATTTTGTACCACCTAGACTATGGTTACGGATAATACCATTCATTTTCTTTTCATAATTTCATTGTATTCAAATGTGTTTTCGGTCTAGTACTGGGTGTGTGCACCGACTAGAACATTGCGGTGCAGACTGGTGTGCTACTTATCAGATCGTGTGCACGTATGCACTTCTGTTGTGTGCAATGTCATTCGTTCTCCACCCCCCCCCCCCCCAACTTGCATCACAATTCGTGCACACTAGCGTATGGATGTGTGCTTGCCCTGGAAATCCACATCCTATTTACCATACGTTACTGCTTTGGGTGTCGTATGCACAATATGTGTCACATTTTATGAACTTTGTGCACAATCGCACATATAAATGACCACTTGGAAAAAAGGCTCGCTCCACCGTATAGATTAAAGCTCAAAGTAGCATCTGTAGTTTTTGTTCTAATTAAATTAACAAGTAGTCCAATTAACCAACACTTGTCAGTCTATTTATTTTGCTTTTTAATAACTTTTCAAAAGTTTTCGTCACTGGGTGCGTGCACCTACTAGCACATTACGGTGCACACTGGTGTGCTACTGATCAAACCTTGTGTGCCCAGGTAATCCACGTTCTATTTACCATATGTTACTACTTTGGGTGCCGTATGCACACTATGTGTCACATTTTGTGAACTCTGTGCACAGTCGCACATACCAATAACCATTTGTAAAAAAAAAAAAAAAAAAAAAAAAAAACCTCGATCCTTTGTACACATTAAAGCTCAACTTAGCATCTCTAGTCTTCGTTATAATTAAATTAACAAGTAGTTCAATTAACCAAGACACTCGTTAAAATACCCAGAATTTTTTTAAGCTAGACCATAGATTAAAGTCATTTTGCGTATGTGTGTTTCTAACTCCAATAAACTACTCATATTGCACACACTGTAATACTATTTTGCACACCATGTACGTAGTAGTGCGGCTCATTTATTTTGTAAATTAATTCCAAATATTCAGTGCATTAATATTACGGTAGTCTACCATCATGGTGGTGCTCGCCTGTTAATCACCAAAGCATTATTAGAATAAGATTAAATGCACTCGATGTCACCTGCTACTCTTTCATGATCGTGTTACTACCCACATTTAAAATTAAAATAAACACCTGTGCACATATGGTATGTCTGGGTCGCACACAGGGAAACTCGTGAACACATGTGTGCACATGCGCACTATCATCTATGCATGCAAAAGATTACACTTTACCAGGCCCCAGCAAAACGTCGTAATGCCCTGAGCAATTTTCCGGCACTTATGCAATTCGTTTCTTACTCCATGGCTCCCAATACGCCCAACATCAAATTCACACGTTTTTTTTTCCAGCATTAGAATTCCAAACCAAATGCAATAAAAACACTGTTTACAATATATCTCATATTCCGTTGAAGAAGAGTGAAGAGCAGTTGGTCATAATTACTTGTTTTTGCCACCTCCAGGGCGTCTAGGTTCGCATCCATCTCTTCGCGCTGCAACGCTGCGTACGGACTCCGACTCTGCAAGGGCTTTGCGGGGGCAAGGACGTAGACAACTCCTACCATACTAAGGCTTCTTTATTTCTGGCGTAATATCCATATTTGTGGTATTCCATAATTACGTTGATAATGAATTGTCAGGATTACCCTTATTTCGACTAAATCAGATTCTTTAATTAATTTCTTACCCCACATCTAATCCGTTCATCTGCACACATCCTATGGCTATATTTTGTCCTCACGTTTGTATTTTAAGGGGGTTTGCATGTGAATGCAACCCTATATAAAGATATATATATATATTTATAAATGGAAAAATGAATAGAATCGTTTAGTATCCACAATTTATAAGGAAAATTGTGTAATTAAAGATGGAAATGTTCTTGCAATACGTATGAATGATTCAAAAGAAATTAATTATGACTAATTTTGTAGCATATCTTTATCCAAAATCATGGGACCTCATTACAATGGGTATATATAAAGATGTGTAATTATGTATAGAATGTGTAAGGAAATTAAATATGATCCCCATATATAATTCATTGAACACTGATATTTAAAATCTCTAAAGTTTTAGCACCGGATGCGTACATCTACACATTGACTACGGATGCGTACATCTACACATTGACTATTAATTGGACAATTATTTGATCAAATTCAAGCAATAATAACAACATAAAAATACAATTGATCCAACTCAATTCTTCAATTGCATTATATAATATTCGATGTAATAATTTATATAATTATATATCGATCCAAATATTATTAAAATATTTTAACAAATTCATTCAGTGCGAATATATATAGAATTAATTTCTTTTTACTCTAATCCCTCATTTAATTATGAAATCTTAAATTTAGAGTCCAACAATGGTTAGTTTCATACACTAGTACAAACTGGACAAAAAATATTAGACTATTAGCATCTATTGTTTAAAAATTAGAGGCTAAAACTCACGCGCTGACATTTCTGTAATATTATGAACAACAATTAACATCTGCTGTTTAAAATAATAGGAGGGAAAATTACCGCCAATTATTTTAATAAAATTTCGTAGACAACAGGCGACTGCTCTGATTAGACCAGTCGCCTGTGGTATATATGATAAAATAATAATATAAAAAAAATTAGCCCTTCTTCATCAGTCTTCACCAACCCTTAGCGCAGCCCTCTTCATTTCTTCACCAACGAAACCCTTAGCCCTTCTTCAGTCTTCACCTCTCCATCTTCGTCTCCCTTTCAAAACAAAACACTCTCCATCTCCATTATTTCGTACGTAGCAGCCACCGCCCGCGACCTCCGGCCATCTCTATTATTTCGTTGACCACCGCCTACTTCAGCTATGGGTTGAGAAGGAAGGTTCTCCAGCGACTTCGGCCATAGATTGAGAAGGCAGCTTTGGCGGAAACCTCCAGCGGCGTGACGACGAAGGTTCAACGGCGACCTCCAGCGGCGCTGCGTCGACCTCCACCGGCGACCTCCTCCAGCGCTCTGTCGACCTCCACCGGCGATCTCCAGCAGCGCTGCTTCGACCTCCACCGGCGACCTCCTCCAGCGCTCTGTCAACCTCCACCGGCGATCTCCAGCAGCGCTGCTTCGACCTCGCTGCTCTTCAGGTACGTAGCGCTATTATTATTATTATTATTATTATTATTATTATTATTATTATTAGATATAATAATATAATGTGTGCCTTATTATGTAAGTGTATTTCATTATTATTGGCTTTTTAGGTAAATGTAAATTTATTAAAAACCAAACAAAAATGTAAATTATAGATTAAAGCATTATAGATTCCAAACTCGAATAAAACTACTGTAAATTTTTTTTGTGGGTTGATTATCACACATAATTTTACTGGAATAAAACTAAAGCATTTAGGGGAAGGTATCATTGAAACAAGTTACATGCATTGTGATCACTGAAGAGGGATTGTGGGTTGATCATCACACAATTTTTTTGTTAAAAAATTGTAAATTTATTTGTAAATTTATTTGTTTGGTGTGTAGTGGTTTTTTAGGTAAATGTAAATTTATTAAAAACCAAACAAAAATGTAAATTATAGATTAAAGCATTATTATTTGTTGGAACATTTTATTAATTCTTTGAAATATTGACATATATCTTATTAATAAAGCTTTTTGTGAAAAAAAAATGTATAACATTTATAAACAAAATTTATTGACATATATATTTTTGCATGTGTATGTAGATACAATATAATGGTGGATCATTCACAGCCTACTTCAAGTTCTAAATCACAATCGAAGACCAGAGGTCCCATAACTTGCAAGAGATTGAAAAAGAAAGAGGATGAAGTAATAAGTATTTGTTGGAAAAAATAGCTTAAAATGGCATAAAATGGCATGTTATGTGGCTATTTTGTGGTACAATTATCAGTGGGGTCCACTTCCGATTTGGGTCGGGTCAAAGTGGATTCGGATTCTTCGTAGTGAGACGAAGAGATCGATATATTGTACGCTCAAAACGGATAATGGGTGAATGAGATATTGATTCTAAAAGTAGACCCATTTGAGTTGGAAAATGAAGGGAAAAAAGTGAGCTTTTTGTCCCACATTGCTTTGGAATGAAGATTTTCCCCCCTTATATACAAGAGCTCTTTTGAAGCTTGTAGAATTGTATAGCATAGAGGCTCTCTCGCGCGGGGGGGAGGGGGGGGGGGGGGGGCAAATCAAATTCCAACGAGCAGAGATTGAAAAAGGCTTAATTCAAGCCCGAGCTCGTGTGCGCCGGCACCGGGGGGCACGAATGTCGTCCGGAAATTGGCTGGCCTTGCGGACTAAGTTATGCCAAACTTCGGTATCATTTTCCACTTGGTTCGGCGCCAGAACCGAACCGAACCGAGAGCACACCTACTCTCGTGCTTGAATCAAGCCTTTTTTGTGCACCGAGAGCACAACTCTCGTGCAACAGCCACCTACTCTCGTGCTACAAGAGAGCACGAGAGGTTGTGGTGCACCGAGAGCACAACTCTCGTGCAACAGAGTCCATGAAAGGTGCAAGGGCCGAAACTGGATGAGGTCGAAAGTTGAGACCGAACCCTGTACGCTAACGGTCAGGAACCCGAAAGTTCTGACTGTTGAGGGGATTGAATTCATCTGTTACGGAATTAATTGTCTATTAATTTCCAATTTTGAATTCTGAATTCAATTCCCAGGTAGTGGACTGCTGTTATAGCTGTTGGAAGGCAGCTTTAATGTCATTTTTAATTGCCATAATAAAGGCTATTGGCTCCTTCAACCCTATATAAGAGAGGGTAGAGGCAGTAGAGTTTAACACACAGATTTACACAGCACGAAAAGTATATTTTTCCAGCTTCAAAAATCTCTGCTTCTACTCTTTCTTTAGCTATACTGTGTTCATAGCCATTGTCTTGCTCGCCGGATCCTTTGTTTGAATGCTCAAACATTGGATCATAGCAAGTTTTATCCTGGGAAGCCTAGGCCACAACGCTCCTAGCATCTACGGGAGGTGGCAAATAAGGTTTTAAGGAAAGAGTGCTCACTCGACTCTTGCAAAAACCCAACACCAAACACTAGCCAAATTTCTTCATCTTTTCTTCCCTTCTTTCCAGGAAAATAATAGTCAATTTTATTTGATTATTATTTGTTTTTCTACCAACGCTACCAACAGTCTTAAAACCTTATTTCTTGTTTTCCCGTTGGTTGTTTTCTCGAATTTCCTTGAAGAAATGGAGAACCCCGAGTTGCCAATCGTTAACAATGGGGAAGAAAATGTTGTTGAGAACAACAATGGAGGAAACGGCAACAATGTTGCTAATTCCCAAGCTACACCAGTGAACGTTGGTTCACAAGATGGTGGGAGCACTGAGGGATATATTCCCATGTCTCGGGTACCTTCGGTACCGAGTGGTTCGGCTGAAAAGCCGGAGAAGTTCACCGGTGTTGGTTCGAACTTCAAGAGGTGGCAACAGAAGATGTTGTTCTACCTAGCAACTCTCGGCCTGGCAAGGTTCTTGTCCGAGAGTGTTCCCGAGTTGAAGGAACAAGATGCACAATCCGTGATGGCGGTTGGCTATTGGAAGGATTCGGACTTCCTTTGCCGAAACTACATCCTGAATGGATTGTGTGACACGCTATATGATGTATATCGAAAGATAAGCACATCAAAAGCGTTGTGGGAAGCTTTGGATCATAAATACCGAAGTGAGGATGCCGGCTCAAAGAAATTTGTAGTTGGCCGATTCCTCGACTTCAAAATGGTTGATTCAAAGACCGTGCTAAGTCAGGTAGAAGATTTGCAATTAATATTTGACGAGATCCGTGACGAAGGCATGGTGCTAAGTGAAGCCTTCCAAGTGGGATCTGTGATCCATTTGTTGCCTCCAGGTTGGAAGGACTTCAAGAACTACCTTAAGCATAAGCGAAAGGAGATGAATCTGGAGGACCTGATCCAGCGACTCAGGATTGAGGAAGGGAACAGGACGAATGATAGGAAGGCTCCTATCGTTGTTGGTGCTAAGGCCAACGTTGTGGAGCACGGTAAGAACTCCAGGAGGAACAAGAAGGACAAGCGAAAGCTAGGTCCGAAAGGTGGCGTTACCAAGAACAAGTTTCCTGGTGAATGCTACAATTGTGGCAAGCATGGCCACAGAGCATCTGAATGCAAGGCTCCAAGGAAGAAGAACAAGAGTTCTGAAGCCAATGTTGTTGGAGATAGCAATCAGAAAGAGGTCGAGATTAGCCTTTCGGCTATGGTGACCGAGGTGAACCTCGTGGGCTCAAACCCTCGTGAGTGGTTCATTGATACCGGTGCAACCAGGCACTTATGTTGCAACCGAGAGATGTTCAACACCTTTGAGACCGTTGAAGGTGAGAAGGTGTGGATGGGAAACTCGGCTCAGTCTGCTGTGGAAGGCATGGGCAAGGTGGTTCTGAAGATGACTTCCGGGAAGGAACTAACGTTGAACAACGTGCTGTATGTTCCTGAGCTGAGGAAGAATCTTGTGTCTGGTTCTCTGTTGAACAAGCATGGCTTTCGCATGGTGTTCGAGTCAGACAAAGTAGTTTTGTCCAAGTTAGGAATGTTTGTTGGTAAAGGATATGTAACTAATGGGCTGTTTAAGCTCAGTGTAATTCCTGTTATCAATAAAAGCAAAGTTAATTCTGTTTACTTGCTTGAGTCTTCCAATTTATGGCATGGTAGACTAGGTCATGTTAATTTTAATTCTATGCGTAGATTAATTAGCATGGACCATATTCCTAACTTTCAAATTGACACAAATAACAAGTGTGAAATTTGTGTTGAGGCAAAACTAACGAAAGTACCTTTCAAGTCGGTTGAAAGGGAAACTGAACCACTAGAATTAATCCATAGTGATTTGTGCGATTTTAGATCGATACAAACGAGAGGTGGTAATAAGTATTTTATCACATTTATCGACGATAGCACACGATACTGCTATGTGTATTTGCTTAAGAGCAAAGATGAAGTCGTTGATAAATTCGTTCTTTATAAGAATGAAGTGGAAAACCAACTTAATCGGAGAATTAAGAAGGTTAGAAGCGATAGAGGTGGTGAGTACGAAGCACCTATTGGTGACTTCTGTGCGAGTGTAGATATAATACACGAGCGTACTGCACCTTACTCACCTCAATCGAACGGTGTTGCCGAACGAAAGAATCGTACATTGAAAGATATGATGAATGCGATGCTTATAAGTTCGGGCCTACCTCAAGATGCTTGGGGTGAGGCGATCTTGACAAGTAATTACCTTTTGAATAAGGTACCCCGAAAGAAGCTCGATAAGACTCCTTATGAGCTGTGGAACGGTAGGAAACCTTCCTACCAGTACCTGAAAGTGTGGGGGTGTCTTGCCAAAGTTTTGGTGCCAACACCTAAGAAAGTAAAGATAGGTCCTAAGATGGTGGACTGTATCTTTATTGGGTATGCACATAATAGTAGTGCTTATCGGTTCTTAGTACATGAGTCCAATAATTCGGATGTACACGAGAACACGATAATAGAATCAAGGAATGCATATTTTTTCGAAAATATATTTCCTTGTAGGTCCAACGAGGGACCAAGTACGTCAAAACGAACGTTTGACGAAACTATGGATAATGATAGTGGGGAATCCGAGAGAGAACCCGAGCTCGAGCCGAGACGCAGTAAGCGGGCGAGAGTTGGAAAATCATTCGGTCCTGATTTTCTAACTTACTTGTTAGAGTACGATTCGGGTACTCTAACTTGTTTATTAGAAAATGAACCCGATTTTCTATCTTGTTTGATAGAGAACGAGCCTCGAATGTATGTAGAAACCGTGACTTCTACGGAAGGACCAATGTGGAAAGAGGCTATAAAAAGTGAAGTGGATTCTATTTTACAGAATCACACTTGGGAACTGGTTGATCTTCCTCCGGGTAGTAAACCCTTAGGATCCAAGTGGGTCTTTAAAAGGAAGATGAAACCGGACGGTTCCATCGAGAAGTATAAGGCTAGGCTTGTAATCAAGGGTTACAGGCAACGCGAGGGCCTCGATTACTTCGACATGTATTCTCCCGTGACGAGAATAAACTCCATTAGGATGATACTTGCCATAGCCGCGTTGCGGAACTTAGAAGTTCATCAAATGGATGTGAAAACCGCTTTCCTAAATGGCGAATTAGATGAGGAAATCTATATGGAACAACCCGAAGGGTTCGTGGTTCCGGGCCAAGAGAGGAAAGTGTGTAAGTTGGTTAAATCGCTCTATGGTTTAAAACAAGCGCCTAAGCAGTGGCACGAGAAGTTTGACCATGCGATGTTAACGAACGGGTTTAAAATAAACGAAGGTGACAAATGTGTCTACGTTAAGGGAACGATAGATGGCTACGTCATTCTTTGTTTATATGTCGATGATATTCTCATCGTTGGTAGTAATGATCGGATGATCAAGTCTACCAAAAACATGTTAAATGCGAGATTTGACATGAAGGATATGGGTTTGGCTGATTTAATCCTCGGGATTAGAATCATTAGAAGACCTGATGGTCTCGTGTTGAGCCAATCACATTATATTGACAAAATCCTTGAGAGATTTAACAAGGATGATAGTCAAGTGGCTAGGACACCATTTGATACAAATATTCATCTAACCAAGAACCACGGAGAAGGTATTTCACAAGTGGAATATGCTCGGGTCATTGGTAGCTTGATGTATCTTATGAGCTGTACTAGGCCGGATATTGCCTATGCGGTTAGTAAACTCAGTAGATATACGAGTAACCCCGGTGCTATGCACTGGAAGGCAATAGTAAAGGTTATGAGATACTTGAGGTATACTCGTGGTCTTGGACTGCACTACGGGAGATATCCCGCTGTACTTGAAGGGTATAGCGATGCGAATTGGATATCTGATATTAAGGACTCTAAGTCCACGAGTGGCTACGTGTTTACACTAGCCGGTGCAGCCGTTGCATGGAAATCCTCTAAGCAAACTGTGATAGATAGATCCACGATGGAATCTGAGCTAATAGCCTTGGACAAAGGTTGTGAAGAGGCTGAATGGCTACGCCATTTTATAGAGGATATTCCTAATTGGGAAAGACCGGTACCTCCAATATGTGTGCATTGCGATAGTCAAGCCACAATTGGGAGAGTACAGAGTCATATGTATAATGGTAAGTCTAGGCATGTACATCGTAGACATAATACCATTAGACAACTACTCACAACTGGAGTTGTCTCGATTGACTACGTAAAGTCAAAAGACAATATAGCGGATCCGCTGACCAAAGGGTTAGGAAGAGAAGTTATGGAGAAGTTGACACGAGGAATGGGTCTACTGCCCTTGGACTAAAAAGTTCTATAGTGGATACCCAACCTAGCTGGCACCTAGGTTCAATGGGACAACTAAATTATGGAACGGAGCGCGTCACTGTGGGGGTCTCGGACTCCCTACCACTCCTCGTTAAAACAGTGACTCCTGCAAGAGGCTAGCATATTAATGCTTTAATGATTCTTGAGTATGCGGGATACTCGAGAAAGAATCACCTATGTTAGAGAGAAGTGAGGGTCGCTTCAAAGGAGAATTGTTGGGCACAATTCTTTAGAAACTCTCGCAGAACCAGGAACGGTGACCCACGACCAAAACGGGCACACTCATGAGAGCAAGAGCATGGTTGGGAGATTCCTGTGTGAGATATGTCATCGTCTACACAAACGGCAGTCGGTTCAAAGACATCGCGTTCTACCGTACAGCCAGTAGAGTAAACATGTCTTTACGAGGGAAGGTTCAAAGGGTATAGTGACTCCCTACCTATCCTATGCAGGGATCGACCATTTGAACACAGTTGTTTCCGATTTCAAAATACCCCGAAAATCAATTTTTCATTCATGTGGGGGATTGTTGGAAAAAATAGCTTAAAATGGCATAAAATGGCATGTTAAGTGGCTATTTTGTGGTACAATTATCAGTGGGGTCCACTTCCGATTTGGGTCGGGTCAAAGTGGATTCGGATTCTTCGTAGTGAGACGAAGAGATCGATATATTGTACGCTCAAAACGGATAATGGGTGAATGAGATATTGATTCTCAAAGTAGACCCATTTGAGTTGGAAAATGAAGGGAAAAAAGTGAGCTTTTTGTCCCACATTGCTTTGGAATGAAGATTTTCCCCCCTTATATACAAGAGCTCTTTTGAAGCTTGTAGAATTGTATAGCATAGAGGCTCTCTCGCGCGGGGGGGTGGGTGTGCAAATCAAATTCCAACGAGCAGAGATTGAAAAAGGCTTGATTCAAGCCCGAGCTCGTGTGCGCCGGCACCTGGGGGCACGAATGTCGTCCGGAAATTGGCTGGCCTTGCGGGCTAAGTTATGCCAAACTTTGGTATCATTTTCCAACTGGTATAGCCACTTGGTTCGGGTTCGGCCAGAACCGAACCGAGAGCACACCTACTCTCGTGCTACAAGAGAGCACGAGAGGTTGTGGTGCGCCGAGAGCACAACTCTCGTGCAACAGCCACCTACTCTCGTGCTACAAGAGAGCACGAGAGGTTGTGGTCACCGAGAGCACAACTCTCGTGCAACAGAGTCCACGAAAGGTGCAAGGGCAGAAATTGGATGAGGTCGAAAGTTGAGACCGAACCCTGTACGCTAACGGTCAGGAACCCGAAAGTTCTGACTGTTGAGGGGATTGAATTCATCTGTTACAGAATTAATTGTCTATTAATTCCAATTTTGAATTCTGAATTCAATTCCCAGGTAGTGGCCTGCTGTTATAGCTATTGGAAGGCAGCTTTAATGTCATTTTTAATTGCCATAATAAAGGCTATTGGCTCCTTCAACCCTATATAAGAGAGGGTAGAGGCAGTAGAGTTTAACACACAGCTTTACACAGCACGAAAGTATATTTTTCCAGCTTCAAAAATCTCTGCTTCTACTCTTTCTTTAGCTATACTGTGTTCATAGCCATTGTCTTGCTCGCCGGATCCTTTGTTTGAATGCTCAAACATTGGATCATAGCAAGTTTTATCCTGGGAAGCCTAGGCCACAACGCTCCTAGCATCTACGGGAGGTGACAAATAAGGTTTTAAGGAAAGAGTGCTCACTCGACTCTTGCAAAAACCCAACACCAAACACTAGCCAAATTTCTTCATCTTTTCTTCCCTTCTTTCCAGGAAAATAATAGTCAATTTTATTTGATTATTATTTGTTTTTCTACCAACGCTACCAACAGTATTCATTTTGATGAGTATCATAAACCACTAAGCCATTTTAGGAAGAACTTCAAGTCCTACATTGGCACTTTGGCTCGATTGCATGTGGACATTAATATTAGTGATTGGCATAAAATTGGATAAGTATTGAAGGATAAATATGGGATGAAATAAAGGTATACAATACTTTTATCTATTGATATTTACCTTATTAAGTATTGACTATTGATTTTTTTTTTCTTGTGTGCAATCAGAAAGTTTTCAACATTGAAGATGATAAGTTGAAAGAAACAGTATTAAAGATTGCTGGGCAACGGTGGAAGGATTTCAAAACGAGATTAGGATTAACAAGAAGCACCCAAAATATGAATCTCCATGTGAGTTTTATAGTTTCTTGACTAAAGCACAATGGGATATTTTTAAAGCAAATCGCATGACTGAAGAGTTCAAGGTATGATTAATTAAATTGTGATACTAGTTTGAATGTCTTTTTATTTGTATATGTTATCATGATTAAAAATTCCCTCTTTGTGTTCATGAGTGACTAATTATGTTGTCATGTGTCTGGCTTTATTTTGGATAATGCTCATGCAGTCATGCTCATTACTGAAAGTTAGGCAAATGTCTGCATTTTGTTCAGTACTACCACAAAAGTTTTGAAAGGCTATAGTGGTGCTTGTAATTAGAAACTGCATTGTCTGCACATTAGTGGGGCCTGTAATGTATATAATGGAGAATGAATGAGAAAAAAGAAAAAGTAGATGGTAAAATTGTTTGCTGCTTTCACAAACTACTTTTTACTATATATATATTTCTTTTTTGAAAGGCTATATATCTATTATTATTCTCAATTCTGTTGAATTATAATATCTTCATCACAGAACTCTTTTAAGTCCTGAACTTTAGTGTAACTAGAAACTCCATGAGTGCATGACCTCTGCATTTGTCCACTCATAGGAGAAAAGTGAAACAGCAAGGGTAAAGCAACGAAAAAAATGTACATCCACATTATTTAGATTCTAATATCTTTTATCATACCAACGTGAGAAGTATTTTTGTGATGATGGATAATATTAACGAATTGTTAACTATGAAATGGCTAGATGTATTCATTATACAAGTCTTTATAATGTAAATTCGTATATTCATTAATTTGAAAATGTTAATTTTTATTTTTCATGTATTACTTAATGATATTCATGTATTACTTAATGATTTTTTAGGTATCTTCACAAATTGTGCAATCAATTTGGGACTGACTTAGTTGAATTTTTGTGTCTAACACAGATAGCAAAGGCCACTCTTGATTTAAATTTTAATGTTGTCACTGCATATATTGCAAATACTATGGTCACATTGAAGGACAAGACATTAATTTTAGCATCGTATCATCAATCGTAAGTAATCTATTCTTCTTACTTGTCTATATAAGTGAATTATATTTGAATTATTACCAATTGAATTTGCAATATAATGTATGTGTTTATAAATTGTAGAGACCATTGTTTGCTTCTTGTGATTAAAGTTTGTTCGAGAACAGTATATGTTTTTTATCCTAATGTGATCGGAATATAGAACTCAAAGGCTACGATGAATCTGTAAGTAAAAGTATATCTATATATAAATTTATTTATATAATGTGTTATAATTTATAAATTGCGTTTATTACATTAATGATAGGGCATTCCGATCATATATGAATCAATAAGGACAAAGAGCAACAAATCCTTTCAAGTTTGAGCATGTAAAGGTAAAATACAATAATGTTTACTTATTAATTTATTTGTTAGCTAGATTACAAATAATATTTACTATATTTTCATTTGTTTTTCTAGTGTCCTCAACAATCGAGTGATTTTGAGTGTGGATATTATGTTATGAAGTATATGCATGAACTATGCACAAAATATTCCACATTCACTTCTTTGGATAAGGTACATATAAAGTGATATTAAATAAGTATTTGGTAATAATTGAATTAATTATAATTGATTACTAATATAATTAATAATTTATTTGTAGGTTTTTCAAGACACTATGACATATTCCATTGAAGAAATTGATGAGATTCATGAGATGTGGGCCAAGTATTTTTATAATGAATGTGTATAAGTGTGTGTATCATGATGGAGTACTTAGATGTTGATGGTTGGATTATATTGTCTACTATATATATTAGTTTGGATTATATATTATGGATTATTGTAGTTTAGTTTGGATTGTAGTGTGGATTACTATTTTGAATTGTGATGTAATTTGGATTATATTGTGAATTGTGAAATATAATCGTGTTAATTAATATTGTGTTGGAGGATATTATTGTGCATGATTGATTTTACTGTAGCAAGGTGAACAAAATTGATGAAAAGAATTTTTTTTAAATATAAATGGGCGTCTGTTCTTTGCTAGGAACAAACGCCTAAACTGCGAAATTTGCAAAATCTGGTAGGAACAGGCGTCAGTTGTTTTCAATAGTTGAGAATACGCGACTGCGAACAACAGACGCCTAAAGAAATAAGTTCATAAACACCTGTTGTAAAAGAGACGCCTATAGCTCCAAACAACAGACGTGAATCACCTGTTTTGTACTAGTGATAAAATTCGCAATCAGGAGGAGAGGGAGAATACAATTTTACCTTAAATACAACTCAACTCATTCTTGAAAATCCCTAAAACTCCTGCAAACCTTCGATCAGCTTATAGGATACGATGGGAGGCGCATCGGAGAAGACGCAACCTCTTCTTCTGCCCCAAGATATTCTCGTCGGAATCCTCTCCAAGCTCCCCGCTAAATCGCTAGTACGATTCAGGTGCGTTTCTAAATTCTTTTGCGCTCTCATAGCCGACCATGGCTGTCCTTGACACTTCCCACTAGGGCGGGCATCCTCATCGCTATCATACAGCCAAAGCGGCTCTCCTCCCGTTCCTCCCATGTGTATTACACCATAAATTTCAGCGAAGGGCAGCCGGGAATGCTCCAAGCCAACCGTCTTGGCTACTTGGACGCTGAACCATTTTTGGAAGGCTGTCTACACTCCTCCTCGGATGGCCTGATTTGTATGTCCAGACCCAATGGAGATGTCGTTGTTTGCAACGTTTGCACGGGACAACGTATTTCCCTTCCGATAATCCGAAAAAAAAATGATGAATGAGTTCCTTCCACTCAACAACACCCCAAATTTACTAATTAATGATATAGATGGGCAAGATTGGACATGTCTTCTATGTCATATACATTCATGGAGGGGCAAATTTCACCGTGAATTGCCCTGGATGACATGACTATGTACAATAATGATACACACGTTCATGAAATACACACCCTTAATATTCATATACAATGGATCTATTGATAGTATATTACTAACACCAATAATAATTATGCTACTAATATTATACTAATTAACTATACAAGGTAATGATCTTTTATTCTAATATACATAATTTCCTTCTACTAATATGTGATCAATTCTCATCAAATATGGCCTCCAAATTGATTATTTCATTTTAGACTTCCACCTAATTGAGCGACCAATTATTTATTTCTTTTTGTGTATCACTCTCCACCCATTAAAAAAACATCTTGACCTCAAGTTGTACAGAGTGATAAAATAGGACCATATTGTGCGCGGAAGTTCATGCCACCCCGGTAGGCGGTGGATTTGTAGAAAAAACGATTCAAATGATTTTTGTGTGTGATCATGACCTCTGAATGACCCACGTACTCTCTTAGCTTGCCTTGCCTTCTAATACTCCAAAATGTCATCTAATGATGGGTGATCTTGTGAAAGTTTTACATCCTCCTCTCGTTTGAGTCTCACATCATAACCATTTTCTTGTTGGATCCGTTGGTAGAAAAACAAATAATAATCCAATAAATAAGATTATTATTTTTCTGGAAAGTAAGGGAAGGAACAAGTTTAGTATACATAAGTGACAATTCTACCTGGAACATGTTAAATTTTGGAAGATTAATCTTCAAAACAAATTGATGCCCATAAACAGGGGGATCAAATTGCTCAATTCCCATTAATGGTGAAGCAATATTACAGAGCAGAAAATGGACATAGTTAGGGTGATTTGTGTGGTGTTTGGATTTGTAGTGTGTTTGAAGGGAATCAACTATTTGGGTTAAAGTATGTATGGAATGTTGAATTGAAGAGCTTTCAAGGCTTGTATGTAATAATGGTTTTGGTCATGAAGTTGCTGACGGATTTCGAACAAATTAAGATTCTACCCACTGTTGAGAAGCCGAATGATTTTGTGGGGTGATATTAATAGCAATGTAAAATAGAGATCAATGAAACTTTTAAAGATTTTTTTTTTTCATTTTTTCCTTTCCTCAAATAATGACTCTATAAGTTCCTTTCTTCGCGAAAAACAAAAATAATAATAATAATAAATAAAAAAATTCAGTGTATCCAATAGTTAAAGCTAGGACAAAAAAAAAAAAAAAAAAACAAAACTAGTAGTGTCAAAAAATATAAATATTTGCAACTAAATATAAATTTAAAAATCATTTCTATATATATGAACCTTAAAAAAAATCATATAATACTCCAATAGCGATATTATGATATATAGTATTAACCAAATGGCACCTAAATATAATATCACCACTCTAATAAAAACATTCCATACAGATCGGAACACGTGAACTAATGCAGAACATATATGGCAAATGAAGTATTTTCTGGTATATGTTCAGAATATGTATAGAATTGATATGGTCCTCGAAAGTATAGAAAGATAACAGAATTCAGAATATGTATAGAATTGATCTTGGAAAGATAAAACCAAAATATTATTTCAGTCTTGACTACTCAAATCCAAGTTGTAGAGAAAATGTGATATTAAGGGAAATGTAAAACAATAGATTGCAGTTGTATTCCCTTAGCTTCCCCCCATAAATTGCAGCAGCCAGCAGAGCAGCTACAAAAGACAATAGCAAAACTATATTAAAAGCAGTTCAGACAAATGTAATAATTGCCTCTAAGTTTGTAATATGTATAAGAGAAGAGAAGAAAAGAATGAATCAATAAATATAATGAAGCTGTCAAAGGAATGAATCAAATTGATCTGATCAAAGTGGAAAATTTATATAAGGAGAATATGGAAAGGTAAAGGAATAAAGGGAAAATAATAATGTCAAAACTATACACTATATATATATATATATATATATATATATATATAGAGAGAGAGAGAGAGAGACTGAGTAAAGCCTAGCTCCAAGATACACTTAGAGACTTAATGAAAGGCTAATTTAAGGGAGCAACTAACATAACTCTTTTAATATTCACATAACTTATTTGAGATATCCCGGCCTCATACAAAATTATTATATTCCGCCAAAGTAGTAAAAAAGAGGAAATAAGACACATGATCATGTTTAAACAAAATTAGTGACGGTGCAATAAAAGGACAAAATTAAAGTCTACCTCCAAGTGACAACTTAATTTAATTTGGGATCCAGTGAACATAAAGTAAACTATATATGAAGTTTGTTAAGGATGTATATATAGAAAATAATGGATCGGAATTACAAAAAGAATATAATTATATTGTTTACAACCTAACCTAGCTAGCTAGCAATATAAAGTTGAGTATGAAGTTTAATAAAATAATACAAATACAAAAGAACCAGAAGATTGGATATAAGAATATAATGTATGTCTCTCCATCTAAGTTATGCTAAGGGACATATATTAAACAATTAAATTAAAGGATCTATTGGACCTCATCTAATTAATTTTCACATAAAATTAAAGCAAGCCTCCTTTGCTTTGCTTTGCTTCTCTTCTAGAACCTAATTATTCCAAAAACACTTTAACTCCTCCTGATAGGATAGTGCCTAATTAAGCAATATAATGGTTAGTGTGGGATATGACATTGGACTCACTAATTTTACTCACTAATGGTTAGTGTGGGATATGACATTGGACTCACTAATTTTACTCCAAAATGGAATGGAAGCTAAGCATGCAGATGCAGTGAAATAAATAAGTTTCAAGTCACATTTCAAATTAACACTCCTTTCCATCTCCACATTTTATTCAATTTGTTTATCCATATATGGATCACATGATTTTACTCAATCCACATTGTTAGCTAGGCATTTATATATTTAAGTTTACATTCCAATTTCGATCAGTTTTTCTATCTGTCCATATATAAACATATTGTCTAATCCAGTCATCAACAAACCAAAAGTGCACATCTATCTATCCTGAATATATATATATATATATATATATATATATATATATTCACAAGCTAAGGTAGAATAGAAAGCTATTTTCTGAAATATATAGATCGAGATATACCTGTACATGCAATGATATAAGCCAGCCAGCACAAACATGTTTCAGCTGCCCTGAAGGTCAAGCTCTCCGCTGTTATAGCTTGAATTATCAGTATACAGTTCCTGCCATCCTTTCCATTTCTCACCAGCTTTCAAAGGCAAGTTGACAATCAAGTCAAAATTAAAGATCTACTATTGTCAACAATATCAGGCTATGAAGATTCAAATTTCAAATATCAAATTATCCCACTCCAACGGATATATTTGATTGCCTATAAAAAGCCATGAAGACTTGAAGATACAAGACAGAGGTGCAATACACACGGATAAACAAAGTGCAAATTCAAAAGTGCAAGTGCTCAAATATTCTTAGAGACTTAGTCTGAATAGTCTCAAATCTAGTTGGAGAGAGATACAATTACATTTGTATTTGTAATTGTAAAAAGAGTATAGCTGTGTGCAAAATACTCTAGTGAGTGTAGCTGTGTGCAAAACACTCGTAGTTGCTAAGTGTAGCTGTGTGCAAGACACTTGGTTGGCGTTGAGTATAGCTGTGTGCGAAATACTCGGAGTTGAGTGTAGCTGTGTGCGAGACACTCGGAGTTGGGTGTAGCTGTGTGCAAGACATCCGGAAGAAGTGCTTGTGTAGCGCTTATTCACTATTGTAACTGTGTGTGGAAAATAGTGAATTACTCCAAGAAGTGAATGGAGTAAAGTAGACTAGGAAGATTACGCCACTTCCGAACCACTATAAATTGTCTCTCTCATTTACATACCACACTTACATAATTTTCTCTATTTATTTATTTTATCCGACTAACCCGTTTACTATTCACAGTTAATCTTAATCTTTAGGGTTTAGTGTGTTTTCACGTATGCATGTGACTCAAACTTCTCGAGCTTAAATATTGAATTATTCTAAGCAAGTTTGACGTGTTGCATGTAACGTTCGTTACACGGTCGACGTGATACGATATTTATTTACAATCTTGAATATTATTATTATATATTGAGTGCACCATCACCTTTATATATTCAAGATATCTCTGTCCCACTTTACATATCATCTGTACCCATCTTACATGCGCATTTAAATTATCGGTTGGGCATAACTCTTTACATACTATTATTCCGCTGTGTAGTTTTAAACTTACTCTATTTACTTGTTACTTAGAGTTGAAGTTACCAAAGAGTTATTTATTTTGAAAAAGCGTGAAAGTCTATTCACCCCCCCCCCCCCCCCCTCTAGACTTTCACCAACCTATCGGGACCAACAATTGGTATCAGAGCGGTTGTCTATTCGAGTCAATTTTGACTGCTAGACAGATCTCAAAAATCAAGATGATGAAAAGAGATATAGCTCTTGCCCAAAACTTATTATTTTACTTAGAGAAATTTAATGATTGGAAAATTCGCATGCAGGTACATCTATCGGCATTACATGATGAAATGTGGGAAGTGGTTACGAGCGGTCCTATTGAGATTTTACAAATCAACACCTCATCCGTACAAACAAGTGACACTCCACAATACATTCCAAAACCAAAAGCGGAATGGTCTCGTGAAGATAGAACAAGAAATAACTTGGACAATATTGCCAATGATATTTGTTTAAATCTATCGATGACACAATATTTCCAAAAGTCCGAAAATGTCAATCCGCGAAGGAAGTTTGGGAAACACTCATTCAAATTGGTGAAGGAGACGAGCAAGAAAAGGATAATAAGCTCACCATAGCATTAAAGAAATTTGAGGATTTCAAAATGCTAAACGGCGAGAATATTACCGACATAGAAACAAGATTTGCCAAAATCTTAAGAGAGATTAATGATCTTGGAAAAGATATTAATCAAAAAGAAATCTCACTCAAAATTCTACGTGGTCTACCATCTACATGGGACATGAAGGTCACGGCCATGAGAGATCATAGGGATCTAAAAACCCTATCAACCGATAAGCTCTTTAGTGATCTAAAAGCTTATGAATTTGAGATGAAATCAAGATTAGAGGAAGATCATGAAGAAAAGAACAACACGCTTGTAGCTGAGCAACCATCAACTTCAAGGTCAGTACAAAATGTTGAATTATTGCCTAATGATCAATTTGCTCTCTTTGTCAAGAAATTTAGGAAAATCATGAAGAGAAGCAACTACAAGAAAAATCCACAAGGGAAATCGTGGAATGCAACAAAGAACTCAAAGAAATAAATAGTTGAGGAAGACTCAAATTTGTGCTACAACTGTAGAAAGCCTAGGACACTTTGCAGCTAGTTGTCCACACCCCAAGGTAAGTAAAAATCAATATACAAATATTTCTAACTCTCAACAGGAAGAATTCAAGACCAAAGATAAAAGGTTCACAAAGGAAAGAAGAAAAGCACTTATTAGTGACCCACTTGAGATAAGTGAGTCAGAAGAATCTTCAAGTGATGAAAGTGACACCTCAAAGGATGACAATCCAATGTTTTGCATGAGCATCTCCAACAACACACCCTACGAGGACATGTGTCTTATGGCAAATGGAAGTGAAGAAAATGACACTACTACAAAAATGAACATATAAGTATAGCTTTACACTACACCTCTTAATAAAGGTGTAGTGAATAGTTGAAACAAATAAGAATACACTACACCTTTATTTTAAAGGTGTAGTGAAAAATAATTTCGATTAAAAAAAAAAGAAAAAATAAAATATTTTTGGATTTTTCGTGGCACGTCCAGGAAAATAGTGTCGCGAAAAGTTAAATAATAAAATATTATTTAACTTTCCGAGACACCCTCTTTTAGGGGTGCCACGAGAAATTTAACAATAAAATATTTGATAAACTTTTCGAGTCACCCTCCAAGAGAAGGTGCCTTGGAAATTTTATTATTATTTTATTATTTAATTTTCCCGAGGCACCTTCTCCAATGAAGGAGCCGTGGAAAATCCTCCAAATCTGATATGTTTTTCCAATATTTTTTTTTCTTTTTAGAAAATCACACCAAAATCTAAATTATTTCACTCTAATCTGTCCATCTTCTCCGCTCAAATGTCACTCTGCCTCTCCCTTTTTCTCTCACTCTCACCCGACGCAACCACCGCCTCCACCGCCACAACCGCTGACTCTGACTCTCACCCTCTCAGATCTGTCTCCTCCACCGGCCGTCGACGCTCCTGCCACGCTCCACCGCCACCGTCGACACAACGCCTGCCTCAGCCACCGCTGGCGTTGGAGATATCGCTGCCAAACCCCCCGTCGCTGACAATGACCCTGGTGCTGATCTCCCAGATCTGATTTCGTCCTGGTGATGACGACTTGAGAGCATCGAGGCCCTGAAAAAGCCTAATGTCCTCTCTCTCGACGCCTTCTACCAGAACGAACTCCCTTTTCTCCTCCGGCAACGGAACCCTAATCCGAACCTCACCAAGCTCATGCAATAAACGAGGTCGGAATTCGGCGGAAGAGTGGAGAAGCCGAGGTCCGAGACGGAGAGACTGGAGAGTGGAGAAGCTGAGAAGCGGAGAAGGGTAGGGCTAATCCGCAACTCAAAGTCAAAATCAGGAACATAACCAAAGGAAAAAACCTCCAGCTCGTGTATCTCACACAGAGGTATACTCGTGATCCGAATCTCTAGTCTTTACCGGTTCTTTTTGTTCTATGTTCACCATTTTATTGATTCTTGCTATAATTTTATATTTTATTGGTTCTTACTGCATTGAGGTTAATTAAGTTGAACTCAATTGTGCATTGGATTGAGTATGCTCTTTATTTCCTAGCTTTCAGGGTCCTTAGAGTTGTTATCTGCATTTTCTGTGCATTGGATTGAGTATGCTCTTATTCATCTTATATTGTTGGAAAGTTGAATAAATGTTAGTGTTCAAACGTTTGTATCTACAAATGCACAAGCTCATACTTTTTATGATTTCAATTATATATAACCTTTTAAGTTATTGGAGTGGAGAACATTCAGCTGGCCTGTAATTTATGCATCATAATTCCTACTTGTCATTACATTTATGGAATGAATAAGCATTTATGACAGAACTGTTGTATTCATTTCTTGGTTAGACTATATACTTCTCCCTCCAATATTGACCGGAAGGGCACCGTTCCTTCCACACCCAACACGAACACCATTAATTTATTTGATTTCAATAGTTTAAATTCAATTTTTGATTTTGTTAATATGATTGATACTTTCATGTTATTCAGTTTTTTTGGTTTTGCATAGCTCATAGTCAATGGGCTTTGCATCTCTTGGTTCGCCTCAAGGGAAGAGGTCTTCTTTTGCAAGACTTGGAGGCAAAGTTGAAATATCCAAAAGAAGAAGCATCAATTGGTTTAACTTTGTGGTGTATGAATTCTTCAACCCAATTCAACTAATAACTGTCATTTGCCCAAAGAGCATCATCATTGGTTTAACTTTTGTTGGGTTTTTTCTTAGGTGGAAGGCAAAGGAATGTAAAGTTAGCTAATTTAATTCACCTTGGTTTGTGGCTCAACTCAATTATGTTTAAAGGACTTTATGGTGATTGCATTCTCCCAAATTACATAGGTGAATAAAAGGACTTTTGTGGAGCTGCATGTTGGTGATGTAATACGGTTTGGACAGTAAGTAATTACCTGATTTTTTTTCTCCTTTTTGTTTTTGATACAGACTGCTTAGTATTGCCTTATTGTTTTGGGGATATTGGTTGAATAGTGGTGGACTTGTGGCAGTATAAATTTAATTTCCCGAAGTATGATGCATTTATGTATTCTTAGATTTACTTCAATGCTATATAAATTCATAATGTCTCATAGAAGAAAAGACGCTACATTTATGATGAAATGTCCACCAGTAGTTTCTTTCTTGAAGTTGTATGCTTACTTCTATCATTCAAATAGAACTATAATGTATATTAATTAATTTATATTTGGATAATTAAAATTAAACTATAATAATCTTCTTTGTTAATGTGTTTGCACTTTACGACTTTAGCCAGGTAGTATTTACAAATATAGAGGGTTTCTCCCTTAAAGATGAATTTCAAAAACCTTATTTTCATTTAGCAAAATTGGTTGTTTTAATTCCCCAGGGGTTCTGATTCAGATTTTGTAGCGGCTGTAGAATTCCTATGTCTGGCTGGACAATTTCATTGCAGATTTCTTGACATGCATGACTGAATCTGTGCTTATTTCAATCTCGTCGCAGCTTCTACGCATCGAAGAGGAACTTGGGCTAGAGTACATCCACGAGCATACAGTTGGAAAAATTTGTGATGTTGGATTCGTTGATGACAACATTCGTTAATGACAGATTTGGTTAGTATTGATTTTCACTAAGGCAATGTGGCATTATAGATTAGTTAGTGGTTTATATAGACATTATGCCCTTGTGGGGTGATCACTTTTGGGTCACATGTAAAACATTGTTTTAGTGGCAATGAATAACTCCTTTAAAAAAAATATTTCTTTATTAAATTTTTCTTCTTGGTAATTTTTTCTTTATATATATATATATATATATATATATATATATATATATATATATATATATATATATATATATATATATATATATTAAATGGTAATGTAACACCCCGTGTTACGACCCCTAAAACCAATTAATCACTTAACCAATTATCCAAAGAAAGAATTAAATTATAGCAATTAATTAGGAAAAGGCCCACCATAGTCTGTGGGCCCTCATCTCTAAACCCAACCCCTAGTCCTAAAAGGAATAGAGTTAGCAAGCCTATAGTATTTGGACCCTAAGTAAGACTCTTAGATATATAAATAGGGAACATAGGAGGCACCTAGAACCCCCACCACAATAATCTCTCACCACACCAAGAATTCCAAGAATTCCCCTAGGAGAAATCAAGAAAGAAAAAAGCTTAAAGAAAGACCCTTCATAGCCAAGGAATTAATTAAGGCTAAGAGGTAATCCATGTCTCAACAAAACCTATTTTCATAGCTATGATTCCCCTCTTAGGATTTCCCCATATTCTTGTGTGTTGATGATTCGTTATATTGATCTTGATAATTGGTGTTATGATTCCATGGGTAATCTTGATGATCTTGATGATGATAAGAGGTTCTTGATGATCATATGAGGTTCTTGATGATTATGTGATGTTCTTGATGATTATGTGATGTTCTTAATGATTATATGATGTTCTTGATGTTTATGTGATATTCTTAGCGAATCTTGATATTAGAAGATGAATTGTGTTCTTGTTGATTAAAAGTGATTAGAACCCTAAGTTGTATTGTGAAACTCCTATGGTATTATTCTTGGTGTATTGGGTGGAAATTCACATGTTCGGGTATTAATTAGGTTTAGGAAAGCATGATAGGATATGTGTCGTATGTTTCATGCTTTTGATCCGTTAATTGTCTACGTGTTGTTATCAATTGCGTTTGAAAGTGTCTAAGCATGGTTCCGGGTTCCACGAAGGTTCCCAGGGCGTTTTTGTGATGAAAGAGTCAGTGGGGGGTAGGTGGGGGTAGGGGACCCGCCACCTACCCGCGGCCAATATTAACGTTGCCGGCAGCGGGCAGCTGCCCGCCGGGCACCCGCTGCCCGGCACCACGACGCCGGCGGGCAGCCGGCGGGTGAACCCTCACCCACCGTCTACCCGCTGGAAATTACCCTACCTTGGGATTTTGGCTTCTCCGATTTGATGTTCCCCCGATCCTCGTGGTGTCCCAACGGACTCTGTCTATCGTGCCTTTGTCTAGTTTGATATTTCGGGTACCGTTCGTAGGTTGTATGAGTCTTATATATTGCATGCTAGTTGAATTGGTACCCCGTTGGCCTAGGTGTAAGAAGTATGAACCCCTTAGGATCACTCTTAGTATATGGATGATCACGCATAGGTTTCGTTATACGATTTCTCCTCCTTCCCAATGTGCTAATGTGGGCTGCATGTGCTTGCTATGTGTTATGTGTGCATGATACCCCAATTCGGTTGCGATCGAATTGGTTATTCCTGAGCTGCGGTTCAGAAGCTGGCTACGGTCAGATTTACACTCTTGGGCTGCGGTCCACCGTTTGGTTGCGATTAAACGTTTCTACATGAGCTGCGGTTGATATTTCCGGGCTGCGGTCAGATGACTACTCTTGGGCTGCGGTCCACTGTTTGGTTGCGATCAAACATTATGATGAGCTGCGGTTCATCGGTCGGTTGCGATCGACCCCTCCGTGTTGCGATACGGGGCAGGGTGCTTCGGGGCCGTGTCAGAGCTATATGCGCTGACCCTCATGTATGCGCATGCGATTGGTCCTGTGGCGCCAACAAAGTGTGCTATGTGATGAGATATGGATGGTTTGATGTTATGATTTTTACGAAGGCGTGACCATAGGACACATGCTAGTGAACTATATATGCTTGGTTATGATTATTGACTGTGCTTATCTATATCTGTGCCCTACGTTGAGAATTGTGTGTGCTTGGTTATGTCTGTTGATTGTGTTTATCCCTATCTGTCGAGTCTATTCCCTGTTTGAAAGCTAGAGTCTCTTAGGATATATCTTCATGCTTCGAAATGGTTTTCTTATATCTATGTATATATCTATATGTATTGTATTTCAACGCGTTGGAGTGGGTTACCAGCATCTCTCGCTGAACAGATATATTTGGCTTTCAGGCACAGAAGAGTAGACACTGGAGCGCGCTAGAACCTTGAAGCGTAGAAGTAGTTAGTTTCCCTTTCGGCCTGCGTGCCATGATTATGTATTTGCATTATTGAGGATATTAGTTAGTTAGCCTGTGCACCTGAGTTCTCTAGCTCAGGTGTGGCATAGCACCCCGTACTCTTTATATTATGTTTTGGGAATTAATGAGATTTCACCTTATTTATATAAGCTTCAAAAGCTTGAAAATTTCGGGGTGTTATAGTTAACTTTCCGAGGCACCCACTTGTAAGTGGGTGTCTCGGAAACAAATTAATAAAATAATAAAAAAGGACTATCCGAGGCACCTGCAGCGGAGCAGGTGCCTCGGAAAGTCCATATTAAAAAATTAAAAAAAATCATCCTCCACTTTCCGAGTCACCCTTTACGGGTGACTCGGAAAGCGGAGGACAATCACAGTCTCCAAGATCCGAGTCACCTGTACAGGTGACTCGGAAAGTGTTTTATGGGTGACTCTAAAAGCTTTTTTTGTACTAGTGTGAGGTAACATCTAATTCTTATGACTCTGTAAATTCTTCATTTTCTAGAGAGTCCTTCTTTCAGTTAATGGAAGAATGTCAAACCGTAATGGACACTCACTCTCAACTCAAAGAGCGCAATTGTCTTTTGATTCTTGAAAAAGATCAAATAAATGAAAAATTGCAAAATGCTCTACTTGAAGTGAAAGACTTGAAAGATAAAATTATTTGTCTTCAAGAAGAGTGTAAATCAAGGGAAGTGAGAGAACACAACCTCAGAGAGGTTATAGCAACATTTACACATTCATCCAAAATAATGGACAAAATGGTAAATATGCAAAAACCCTCAAGTGATAAAATCGGACTTGGTTATAATCCATCGTGTTCTCAAGCCTCCAAAAACTTGGCCAATTCTACTACCACTTTAAATAATAAAGTTCAAATAGTAAAATTTGTAAAAGGTCAAGAAAGCACAGTGAGACAAGGAATTGGTCACCAAACTAATGTCAAAATTAATGCTGTTAGGCCGAAGCCTCAAAGAAACAATATTTCGCCTAAACAGTATGAAAAAAGACAAAAGTTTGTTCCTAGATGGAAATACACCAATGAGTCTAGTGCACAAAGCCCTCATAGGAGAATGGGAAGGAATCCAAGAATTGAGGCAGGGAGATTTTATCCTTCTAGACAAGATTGGTTTGATGATACTAAACCATGGACCAAGTCCAGATTTAATGCCTATCATAGGCTCAAACAATCTACCTCCCACGTGCCAAAAAATCGAGTAAATTTTCAAAAACCTGGCACAAAAATTGTTTTCAAAAATTAAATATGATTATAATATGTTTAATGGTTACCAATCACCTAGACTTAGATCAGTGAGTACAAGGTGGATTTGGGTACCAAAAATAACTAACACCCAAGGACCCAAGTCAAGTTGGGTACCTAAAAATGTGTAATTTATTTGCAGGAAGTTTGGTACTTCGATAGTGGATGTTCTAGACACATGACTGGAAATAAATCTAGTCTTGATGAATCTTAAAAATATCGAAGGACCAAAAGTCGTATTCAGTGGAAATGAACGATACGGCATAACAAAAGGAATTGGTACAATATTTCGAAATGGTTTGAAAATCGAAGATGTATCCTTTGTTGAAGGTCTAAAATTCAACTTGTTAAGTACAAGTCAATTTTGTGACAAAGGATATCTAGTAGAATTCTTCAAAGACAAGTGCCTAAGTGAAGAATAATTCCTAGGGAGAAGTCGTGCTCGAAGGAATAAGGAAGAAAAATATGTATGTTGTGGATTGGAACACAAGCAAAGAATCAGTGTGCCTACTAGCAAACAACTCACACGCAACAAGTTGGGAATGGCATAAGAAGTTGAATCATCTAAACTTCAAGACTATCAACAAGCTAGCAAGAAACAAACTCGTTGAAGGTCTACCCGACAGTGTCTACAAGAAAGATCAAATATGTGATGCTTGCCAAAGAGGAAAGCAAGTCAAGTCATCTTTCAAATCCAAAGCTCAAGAATCTACAACAAGACCGCTAAGTCTACTACACATGGATCTTTTCGGTCCAGTAGACCCAGTAAGTCTAAGTGGTAAGAAATATACACTAGTTGTTGTTGATGATTTTTCCAGGTACACATGGACGATATTTCTCAAGAAGAAAAATGAAGTAGAGCAAAAGTTGCCAGAACTACTCAAGCTACTACAAAACGAGAAAGACTTGAAAATTGCAAAGATCCGAACCGATCGTGGAACTGAGTTCGTGAATCAAGTAACTGAAGCCTACTGCAATTCTCAAGGAATTCTACATCAATTATCTGCCGCACTTACACCTCAACAAAATGGTGTAGCCGAAAGAAGATATAGAACGCTAAAAGAAGCCGCACGAGTGATGATTACGTCAGCCGAGCTACCTAAAAGATATTGGGCTGAAGAAATCAACACCGCTTGCTATACGCAAAATCGAAGCTTGATACACAAGTCTTACAATAAGACTCCGTACGAATTATGGAAAGGGAGAAAACCTAAACTTAATTATTTCCATACTTTTGGCATCAAATGTTTTATTCTTAATAATGGTAAAACATATCTAAAGACTTTTGATGAGCGTGCAGATGAAGGAATATTTTTGGGATATTCATCTACAAGCAAAGCATTAAGTGTATTGAACAAAAAATCAATGGTGGTAGAAGAATCAATTCATGTTACATTTGATGAAGCTCATAAGAAGAAAACCCAGAGAAACAAAAATGATCAGGAAAGATGTCAAGTTGAAAAATCATTTAATGATACTGACATATCTTTTAAAGATCAAATTATACAGGGTATGGAGCAATTGGACATTGATTGCAATAGTGAAGGACACGTGGAAGCTAATGAAGATTCACATGTGGTAAATCAAAATTCTCAAGTTGAAACACAAATTGGAGATCAATCTGATGAGCAAAATATATCTACCTCCAATTTACCTACTGAGCAAGGGAACGTGGAAAGCCCATGCAACCTACAACCTGACTTGAGATGGCTCAAAAATCACCCTCCAGAGCTAGTGATTGGAGATCCACGAGAAGGAGTAAAAACAAGGTCCTCAAATATACATACTTTATTTTCTTGTTTTCTTTCTCAGGTGGAGCCCACAAGCATTGATGAAGCTCTAAGTGATCCAGATTGGATCAATGCAATGCAAGAAGAGCTTGATCAATTTAAAAGAAGTGACGTATGGGAATTAGTTCCAAGACCTGAAAATTACAATGTAATTGGAACAAAATGGGTCTTTCGGAACAAGGCAAATGAGGATGGAATTGTCATTCGAAACAAAGCACGATTAGTGGCAAAAGGATATTCACAAGAAGAAGGCATAGACTTCGACGAAACGTTTGCACCTGTTGCAAGACTAGAAGCCATCAGAATATTTCTAGCTTATGCCGCGTAAAAGAATTTCACTGTCTATCAAATGGACGTAAAAAGTGCATTTCTAAATGGCTTACTTGAAGAAGAAGTCTACGTAGAACAACCACCCGATTTCGAGGTAAAAGGTGATATTGATAAGGTCTATAGATTAAAGAAGGCGTTATATGGGTTAAAACAAGCACCGAGAGCTTGGTATGACACCCTATCAACGTTCCTAATTAACTGTGGTTTCACAAAAGGCCTTGTTGATAAAACCTTGTTTAGAATTCAAGAAAATGATCACATTTTATTGGTACAAATTTATGTTGATGATATTATCTTTGGTAGTACTAATAAAACTTTATGTGAGAAATTTTCCAAGCTAATGCAGAATAAGTTCGAGATGAGCATGATGGGAGAGTTGAACTACTTTCTTGGAATACAAGTAAAGCAACTCAACGAAGGAATATTCATCAATCGGGCCAAATACACAAAGAATCTTATAAAGAAATACGGTCAAGATGGAAAATCCTCAATCAAGATCCCGATGAGCACATCTTTAAGATTGGATAAAGATGATGAAGGCAAGGACGTTGACGAAACAAAATAGCGAGGAATGATTGGATCATTACTATACCTCACTGCAAGTCGACCAGATATATCTTATTCAGTGGGAGTATGTGCCAAGTTCCAGTCAAAGCCAAAAGAAAGCCATTTTCTAGCTACCAAGAAAATCATCCGATACCTAAAAGGAACAGTCAATGTGGGACTATGGTATCCCAAGGAAGGTAATTTTACACTAACTGGTTTCTCAAATGCAGATTTTGCAGGATGTAAAATCGATCGAAAAAGTACCTCTGGGACATGCCAGTTCTTAGGGGGAAGATTGGTATCATGGTTTAGCAAAAAGCAAAACTCCATAGCTACAAGCACAGCCGAAGCTGAATATATAGCCGCTGGGAGTTGTTGCGCGCAAATTCTTTGGATGAAACAACAGCTGGAAGATTATGGTGTGAATTGTGAAAATGTCAACATACTGTGTGACAATACAAGTGCCATAGCCATAACACACAATCCAGTGTTACATTCAAGAACAAAACACATTTGATGTGAGACATCATTTTATCCGGGATCATGTCGAAAAGAAGGAATTGTCAATTGAATACATCCCGACCGAAAATCAAATAGCTGATATTCTCACAAAGCCTCTGTGTGAATCAAGATTTTCAAAAGTAAGACACGAGATGGGCATGATTGAATTGAGCTAAGTTTCTAAACTCTTTTTAAATTAAAAGCTCAATTTTTCATATGAAAAATTCGTTAGTTTATCTGATTTAATTAATTTCGTGCCTATGTGTCTCTCATGCAAAAATGTCACATCTTTACATTTAAGTCTACAATAAATATTGAAAAAGCACATATTGCATGCATGTCTAACCGTGTATCTATTTACTTATATGCACAAATAAAAATTATTTAGATTTACACAATCTTACCATTTAAGAGTTGACAAGATGGTATGATGATGAGTTATCTTAAATGAGAACAACTTTTTATGGTAGTTGCACATAATAAATAGTCTAAAAAGAATCAATTTCTTTTTCTTTCTCCCAATTACATTAAACGTGTATATATACATGCACATATTATTTTCGGAACAGATTTAGTGCTATATGAATTTTATTTCAGGTAAAATCAGTCCGAGCATCTAAATTTTTGGCGCCACATCAGCAGACAAATTGGATGGAGAATATATAACCTAAACTAACTATCAGTTAGGTCAAAGGTTGGAAATCATTGGAATATCAAAAATACCCCTCACTTATTAAAAGTCGAAATTCAATTGTGAGGATATTTTTGTAAAGGCACCTCCTTTTTCACCCAACCGGTCGAAAAGCCACCATTCCCCTCAAAACTCTCCAAAACCTTTACACCTTCCATAGTCGAAACCTCTCAAGCTTCATCTCTCTCAATCTCAAATCCAAAAAATACCAAACACATTATGGCTGCCATTGGAGATTCAAGCTCTCCCCCGAATGAAGAACAACTCAATCTCACCAAGCTAGCAGTTGGAATCAAGGCAGGGGGAAGTTTTGACCCTCACAGATTTCTCAAAGAAGCCAAGAACTCACAACTAGCACAAAGGATCATCCATGCACTTCAACAAAGCAATCTCATGAGGTTATGTTCTTATCCATACTCAGGATTTTATGATGAAGATGTAGCAGATTTTTATGTGAATGCCAAGGTTGTTGGATGGACCATTGAGTCCACCGTAAATGGAACTCTCATCACCATTGATGAACAAGAGTTGCACACAACTTTTGGACTTCCTATATCTAGTCCAGAACAACCACTGTTGGACTTAGATATACACACATATGATCACACGGAAGTTTGGACAAAAATTCGAAATGAGAATGCTTCTCTCGAACCAAACCTTTCCGATCAAAAATCTGATTTGAAGTTAGAGTATGAAATGCTAGTCAAAATCCTCTACAAATGTGTATTATGCAAACTGAATAGTATGGAGGATATTTCACCTGTGAGAATTGGATATTTGCATGCCGTGATGAATGATGTTAGGGGTGACTGGATTAAGCTTATTTTGAGCCGGATTGCACATTTTGTGAAAGGTGCAAAGATTAGGAATGGCAAGTTCAACCACATTCTAGGGTTCGGGTTACTTATTGGAGAAATTATAAAAAGAAAAGGATTGCCAATGAGGTCTAGAAAGCCATTTGGAAACAACCGAATTTTGTTTAAAGATCATGAAGTGTCAACCGAGTTGAATTCCAAAAGAAAGAGGAAACCGAGAGGAATTCCTGCTAGGAAAAGGCCAGTAGCAGAAATTCTTGGTTTAGCTTCTCAACCCTCAATCCAACCCCATGAAAACCCAACCTCTAGTCACGAACCAAATTCAAGCCAAAATCCTAACTCAAGCCAAAATCCTACCACAAGCCAAAATCCCACCATGAGTCACAATCCCACATCAAACCTTAATCCCAACACAAACCAAAATGTCTTGAACCCTTTTTCCCAAATAGCCGAGTTGGAAACAGTGTTGAATGAGGAAATATATCAAGTTGATGGACTTGATTTGACATTGGTGAATGAATACCGAAGAGTTCTCAATTGGAGAAATTGGAGACTTGGTTCTTATCAAGAGTTGATGACAAAAGGACCGAGTATGCAAGAAGAAGAAATATTTTCTTTGAATTGGATTGGCAGTTTTGATGTTGGCCATGCAACATTGATTTCTACCGTAAATGGAGCTTTTGTGAGCAAATTAAAAGCCAAGATGGCCGAGACTTCTCATGATGACACAGTCCAAGGAAACATGCCAACTGAAGATGATTTTTTAGTTGACATTGATGAGTTTGTTACAAGAAACGAAGAAGAAGAAAATGTCACACATGGTGCACATTTGATGGACAGTGATCTATATGATGTTAGTGTGTTGAATCTCACTGAAATTAGTCAAGAACATCATGCCATGCAAGTCAGCCACCATAACGGAGGAAATCCAATCAATTCATGAAGAAAGTATGCAAGGTGACACACACGTGTTACACACGCCAGAAAGAGAAGGGAATTTACTAGAAAATCAAGCACAATCTCACATGCTTGGAGATAATTCTGCTCAAGAAGGAGCAAGGTGTATTCCCGCAACCCAAGAAGAGCAAAACCTTGATGGCACAACCTCAAATGAAAGACTGAAAAATCTGGAAAATGTTGTACTAAGCCTTGTTGACCGAATGGAGAGTATGTTTCAAGGTACCTACACTCATGTGGATAATGTTGTCAATACTCAAGGAGGAAAATTCGAAGCATCATTTGATGAAAACCGAAGGAGTCAACAACACCTGATTGACACACATCAAGCACTTGAGAGACAAGTTGGTGGATTAAACACAAATGTCAAAGGACAACTCAATGAGTTCTATATCCAAGTATCTCAAATCCTCAAAAATTCCGGAAAAGAAAATGAAGCAATTGCCGTGAATCAAAGTCAAGGAATTCTCAATGTGGTTCATCAACATGAGAAGCAGATTAGTGATGTTCACACATATCTCATCTCCATCAATACCAATGTAGGCTGCCTTCGAGGTTCGTATGAAAACATATCCGAATCTGTTTCATCTCTTCGTGAGTCAGTTTATACACTCATTGATTACACCAAAAAGGGGTAAGAGAGATTCAGTCATTTGGAAGGCATGCTTGAAATGATGATGACTGCCATGGCTACCAGAAATGTTGGTACAAGCAGTAGTAGAGGAGGAGGAGGCAGATCTGCTGGCAGAAATATTGCTAGAAGAAGAGGATTGGAATATTGGTTCGGTGGTGGTGAGGCTGGCAGTCCAGGAGGATCAAGAAGTGCAAATACCACTAACCGTTCATTTCGTGACATTGTTTGTGCAGGTGGAAATGTTGAGCAAATCAACTGGTACAACAAAGCAGCTCTCTATTTGGAATCCACACCAAGAGATGGTAGAGTTGAAATGCCAAGATTGGCAACCTTGAATGACCTACCAAAGGGAATGAAGAAAAGTGGTCCAAGTGACCAAAATTTGTGGGTTTCGAATGAGAACTTCAAGGAGGATCAAAAGCTATGCTAGAGCTTTGATGATCATGGTTCTTAAAGACTATATCAAAGTCAATGATGCCGAGCTTCAAGGAGGAAGGAGTCTAGAAGAGTGCATCATATGGTATGAAGAAGGAATACTGCCCGGGGACAACATTATTGAAGCATTCAACTATTATGTGATTGGGCAGGTATGCAACAATTATGCCATTAGTGACAATTTCAATGAAGTTCAAAATCATATAAATCATGTGCTTGAAGAAAGGAGAAACAGAATCATCAAGTGATTTGTATGATTGTCACATATTTTTTTTTGTGTATGGTCCACGAACTTGAACTTATGATCATGGAACAAATGGTTCGAATTATCTGTTTATGATGCTATTAAGTTTTCCTTATTATCTATTGTTATTTTATTTGTCTTGAAAGGTAACATTTTAGCTTAGATTGTATCAAATCGGATAAATTGGAAAAATTACAAAATTCATTATCATTAAACTCCAAAAATGCGTATAGGAACATAGTGGCTAAAAATACCTTTCCTAGAGTCAAAATCAATTATTAAACTCGTCATGGCTATGTCAAAAGTTAATAAAATCTTTTGAAAAATAAGTGTTTTTAAAAGACAAGCCAAATGACTGAGTATAGGTTTTGGCGTCATCAAAAAGGGGGAAAATTGATAGGAATATTTTTGTAAGTTTTGATGAGCCAAATGTACTTTAGATCCCCTTAGTTTTTAGGTCTTTTAGTACAAGCATCATAAATCAGAATATCGAGTCAAAAGGAATCTACCATAGGAAGAACAAAATTAATTTGGGAAATTAATTTTGGTCCTACGAGTATTCATCCGAAAAAGAAGCATAAAGGAATGGCGTTGCAAGGACTGATTAGATGAGCCTAATGGCCAAATGGTAGAAGTCCTTTACTCAAAATGATTACACCTGAGATCGACTCCCCCCTAAGGACTTATTTTTTACAAGTCAAGAATTCGGACAAGCACAATGTTCCTAAAGGAGCACGATGCGGACAAGCACAAGCACAATGTTCCTAAAGGAGCACAATGTTCCAAAGGAGCACAATGTGTACAAGCAAGAAGTGCCCAAGGAGCACAATGTTCTAAAAAGAGGAGCACAATGTGTACAAGCAAGAAGTGCCCAAGGAGCACAATGTTCTAAAAAGAGCACAATGTGAACAAGCACGATCTGTTCAAGGGAGCACAATGTGACCAAATCAGACAGAGCACAATGTGACCAAATCAGAAAGAGCACAATGTTCAAGTCAAACAAGCAAGAAGTGCCCAAGTCAAAGAAGTACAATGTGGCAAAGAAGCAAGATGTTCAGAACATGAATAAATTCGAAGGAATTTATTTTGGATCAGCCCACATGCCACAAGAGTCCAAAATTGCCTAAAGATATTTGATCAGAACGGAAAAATATTTATGAAGACATGAATATAAAAACTTATCCTATAAATAAATTCTATCAGATGAATTTATTTCAAAGATTCGTTGGATATTCAAATTGACAACAAAAATAATATTTTAAGAAACAACTAGAAAATCAAGTTGAGATAAAATATTATTTTGTCAGGCAAGTTGACAATCAAGTCAAAATTAAAGATCTACTATTGTCAACAATATCAGGCTATGAAGATTCAAATTTCAAATATCAAATTAACCCACTCCAACGGATATATTTGATTGCCTATAAAAAGCCATGAAGACTTGAAGATACAAGACAGAGGTGCAATACACATGGATAAACAAAGTGCAAATTCAAAAGTGCAAGTGCTCAAATATTCTTAGAGACTTAGTATGAATAGTCTCAAATCTAGTTGGAGAGAGATACAATTACCTTTGTATTTGTAATTGTAAAAAGAGTATAGCTGTGTGCAAAATACTCTAGTGAGTGTAGCTATGTGCAAAACACTCGTGACTGCTAAGTGTAGCTGTGTGTAAAACACTTGGTTGGCGTTGAGTATAGCTGTGTGCGAAATACTCGTAGTTGAGTGTAGCTGTGTGCGACACACTCGGAGTTGGGTGTAGCTGTGTGCAAGACATCCGGAAGAAGTGCTTGTGTAGCGCTTATTCACTATTGTAACTATGTGTGGAAAATAGTGCATTACTCCTAGAAGTGAATGGAATAAAGTGGACTAGGAAGACTACGCCACTTCCGAACCACTATAAATTGCCTCTCTCATTTACATACAGCACTTACATAATTTGCTCTATTTATCTATTTTATCCGACTAACCCTGTAACACCCCGTGTTACGATCCCTAAAAACCAATTAATCATTTAACCAATTACCCAAAAGAAAGAATTAAATTACAGAAATTAATTAGGAAAAGGCCCACCATGGTCCGTGGGCCCTCACCTCTAAACCCAACCCTAGTCCTAGAAGGAATAGACCCTAAGTAAGACTCTTAGATATATAAATAGGGAACATAGGAGGCACCTAGAACCCCCACCACAATAATCTCTCACCACACCAAGAATTCCAAGAATTCCCCTAGGAAGAATCAAGAAAGAAGGAAGCTTAAAGAAAGATCCTTCATAGCCAAGGAATTAATTAAGGCTGAGAGGTAACCCATGTTTCAACAAAACCTATTTTCATAGCTATGATTCCCCTCTTAGGGTTTCCCCCATATTCTTGTGTGTTGATGATTCGTTATATTGATCCTGATGATTGGTGTTATGATTCCATGAGTAATCTTGATGATCTTGATGATGATGAGAGGTTCTTGATGATTATATGGCGTTCTTGACGATTATGTGATGTTCTTGATAATTATATGATGTTCTTGATGTTTATGTGTTATTCCTACCGAATCTTGATATTAAAAGATGAATTGTGTTCTTGTTGATTTAAAAGGGATTAGAACTTTAGGTTGTATCGTGAAACTCGTGTGGTATTAATTCTTGGTATATTGGGTGGGAATTCGCATGTCTGGGTGTTAATTATGTTTAGGAAAGCATGATAGGATATGTGCCGTATGTTTCTTGATTTTGATCCGTTAATTGTCTACGTGTTGTTGTCAATTGCGTTTGAAAGTGTCTAAGCATGGTTTCGGGTTCCACAAAGGTTCCCGGGGCGTTTTTGGTGAAAAAGAGTCAGTGGGGGGTAGGGGACCCGCCACCTACCCGCGGCCAAGATGGGCAACGCCGGCAGCGGGCAGCCGGCGGGTGAACCCTCACCCACCGGCTACCCGCTGGAAAATACCCCACATCGGGTTTCCGGCTACCCCGTTTGATGTTCCCCCGACCCCCGTGGTGTCCCAACGGACTCCGTCTATCGTGCCTATGTCTAGATGATGTTTCGGGTACCGTTCGTAGGATAAATGAGTCTTAAGTATCGCATGCTAGTTGAATTGGTATCCCGTTGGCCTAGGTGAAAGAAGTATGAACCCCTTAGGATTATTCTTAGTATGTGGATGACCACGCATAGGTTTCGTTATACGTTTTCTCCCCTCCCCAATGTGTTAATGTGGGTTGCATGTGCTTGCTATGTGTTATGTGTGCATGATACCCCAATCCGGTTGCGATCGGATTGGTTATTTCCTGAGCTGCGGTTCAGAAGCTGGCTGCGGTCAGATTTACACTCTTGGGCTGCGGTCCACCGTTTGGTTGCGATCAAACGTTTTACATGAGCTGTGGTTCATATTTCCTGGCTGCGGTCAGATGACATACTCTTGGGCTGCGGTCCACCGTTTGGTTGCGATCAAACGTTTTACATGAGCTGCGGTTCATATTTCCTGGCTGTGGTCAGATGACATACTCTTGGGCTGTGGTCCACTGTTTGGTTGCGATCAAACTATGATGAGCTGCGGTTCATCGGTCGGTTGCGATCGACCCCTCCGTGTTGCGATACGGGGCAGGGTGCTGCGGGGCCGTGTCAGAGCTATATGCGCTGACCCTCATGTATGGGCATGTGATTAGTCCTGTGGCGCCAACAAAGTGTGCTTGTGTGATGAGATGTGGATGAGTCGTTGTTATGAGTGTCATGGGATGTGACTTTGGGATTTTTGCCGGGAATCATATATGTTGGGTTATGGATATTAACTGTGCTTATCCTCATCTGCCTTGCCTGTTTCCCCTGTATTGTAAACTGCATATGTTTGATATAACTGTTGTCTGTGCTTAGCTCAATCTGTTGAGTCTATTCCCTGTTTGAAAGCTAGAGTCTCTTAGGATATATCTTCATGCTTCGAAATGGTTTTTCGTATAACTGTGTATATATCTATATGTATTGTATTTCAACGCGTTGGAGTGGGTTACCAGCATTTCTCGCTGAACAGATATATTTGGCTTTCAGGCACAGAAGAGTAGACACTGGAGCGCGCTAGAACCCTGGTGTGTAGATGTAAATAGTTTCCCTTTCGGCCTGCGTGTCATGTTATGCGTTCTCTTTATTAAGGACATTAGTTAGTTAGCCTGTGCACCTGAGTTCTCCAGCTCAGGTGTGGCATAGCACCCTGTACTCTTTGTATCGTGTTTTGGGATTTAATGAGATTCTACCTTTATTATATAAGTTTTAAAGTCTTAAAATCTGGGGTGTTACAAACCTGTTTACTATTCACAGTTAATCTTAATCTTTCGGGTTTAGTGTGTTTTCACGTATGCATGTGACTCAAACTTCTCGAGCTTAAATATTGGATTATTCTAAGCAAGTTTGACGTGTTGCATGTAACGTTCGTTACACGGTCAACGTGATACGATATTTATTTACAATCTTGAATATTATTATTATATATAGAGTGCACCATCTCCTTTATATATTCAAGATATCTCTGTCACTTTACATATCATCTGTACCCATCTTACATGCGCATTTAAATTATCGGTTGGGCATAACTCTTTACATACTATTATTCCGCTGTGCAGTTTTAAACTTACTCTATTTACTTGTTACTTAGGGGGGTGTATTCAATCATGACTTTCATAGAATTTTAAAGACTTTTATGAACTTTAAAAGTTTGGAGGTATTCAATTCAAACTTTTAGAGAGTCTTTAAAAGTTAGGCGGTATTCAATCAAGATTTTTAAAGAGTCTTTAAAAGTCGTGTGGTATTCTATTAAGACTTTTAAAGAGTCTTTAAAAGTCATGTGGTATTCAAAAAGTTATGAACTTTTGTAGACCTTTTAATTTTAAGACTTTTGTAGACTTTTCCTTCTCAAATATAAATAGTTGAAATCCAACCATCAACCCCAATATTTCAAATTTTATTTCTAACAACTTTGAATGTTTTCTCTCTCTATTTAAACTCTATTTTTTCTCCCTATTTAAACTCTATAAATCTATCTAAATTCAATAAAATTATTTTTTCTTCATTATCCTATATTTTCCTCATACCTAAACTTTACCAATTTTTCTCTCTCTCCTAAACTTTAGAATCTTCATCTAAAAATTCGAAATAATATTATTTTTACTTCATTATTGCTTGTTTATATTGGTTTTTATTTTTTTCTATGAATTTTTTATCCCTAACTTTCTCTAATTCTTCCTAAATACATGAACAAAAGCAAATTTTTTCATCGTCAAATTTTAGTATATGTTTCATAATATTCATATAAATACTTATATATTTTGATTTTTTTATTATTTTTATGTTTATATTCGTAATATATATTTTTTGTTTTTTTTTTAACAACGGGTTACTACGTATAGCGAATTACTATTCACAACAACAATTTAGAGTTACAAACAGTAGCACCTTGTCGTTGTTTGCAGTCTTAAATTGCTACTATTGCAAATAATAGTTCTTTGCGTAATGCCTAGTAATATATCAAGGATAATTTTATATATATTATTAATATTAGATTTTTATTTTTTTATTTTATGCAACTTGTAATTATATTTTTAAATATTTTATTTGATCAAGTCTTTTATTATAAATTTTATTCTTCAATATTGTTATGAATTTCTAATGAAATAGTTTTTTTTTTTTTTTGTTGATGTTTATTAATAATATATATAAGTAATTAGCATATAAGTCTCAGCATACTATGGATAAAAATAATAATGTTGAGAATGTTGATGTGGGTGAAGAACAATATAATAAGAAGAATTTTATGATATATTATAAATGTTTTGTAAGAAAATTATAAATGATAAGAATCAAAATCATTGAAAGTTTGTAAGGATGTATTCAATTTAAAATTTCAATGACTTTTGTAGACTTTTTAAAATAAAAAGTTGATAAAAGTCTATGAATGTTTTTTTATATAGACTTTTATAGAGTCTTATAAAGTTTTAAAAAGTTTTGAACGACTCTATGAAAGTCAATCAAAGTTTATTAAAATCTATCATTTTAAAAGTCTTTAAAACTCTACAAAAGTCATGATTATATACACCCCCCTTAGAGTTGAAGTTACCAAAGAGTTATTTATTTTGAAAAAGCGTGAGCGTCTATTCACCCCCCCCCCCCCCCCTCTAGACTTTCACCACCCTATCGGGACCAACAGTGATCAATTCTCATCTAATATTACCTCCAAATTGATTATTTCATTTTAGACTTCCACCTAATTGAGCGACCAATTATTTATTTCTTTTTGTGTATCACTCTCCACCCATTAAAAAAATATCTTGACCTCAAGTTGTAAAGAGTGATAAAATAGGACCATATTTGTGCACGGAAGTTCATGCCACCCCGGTAGGCGGTGGATTCCTGGAACATGTTAAATTTTGGAAGATTAATCTTCAAAACAAATTGATGCCCAGAAACAGGGGGATCAAATTGCTCAATTCCCATTAATGGTGAAGCAATATTAGAGAGCAGAAAATATGTAAATTCCACCTATGTAAAATTGTGTTCCAAATGAGAGACATGGTAAAGGCAGCAAATACAATACTTGACACAATGAAAATTCCTAAAATCTTACTTCTCCTTCAATTTTAATAGCAGCATCGCATTGTTCAGTAATCAGCTTCCCATTCAGCAACTTATCAAAACAATGCAATGATTTTGGGGATTTCGAACAAATTAAGATTCTACCCACGGTTGAGAAGCCGAATGATTTTGTGGGGAGATATTAATAGCAATGTAAAATAGAGATCAATGAAACTTTTAAAGAAATTTTTTTTTCATTTTTTCCTTTCCTCAAATAATGACTCTATAAGTTTCTTTCGTCGTCAAAAAAAAAAAAAAAATCAGTGTATCCAATAGTAAAGCTAGGACAAAAAAATGAAACTAGTTGTGTCAAAAAATATAAATATTTGCAACTAAATATAAATTTAAAAATCATTTCTATATATGAACCTTAAAAAAAAATCATATAATACTCCAATAGCGATATTATGTAATATAATATTAACCAAATGGCACCTAAATATAATATATCACCACTCTAATAAAAACATTCCATACAGATCCGAACACATGAACTAATGCATGGCAGAACATATATGGCAAATGAAGTATTTTTTGGTATTTTCTGGCAATTTGACTAAATGGACCAAAATTGATACAAATTGAATAGTTAAGGTACTAAATTGTTAGTTTTTAAAGTCGTGGATTGAAATTAATAAAACCACAATAGTCGCAGGACCAAAAGTGTAATTTACTCTTATGTGTCTTCAATTCATTATTTACAGAGTAATTTATTAACTGAAAACACATATTATATTAACAGTAGACACATCAGTTTTAAATAAATTAAAGGTTTACCTTGGACCCTTGGCCATGGTATATCAATTTTTGAATTAGTTAACCGCTTAAGAGCAACCACATGATGAGTCTAGGTTTTTTGGTGTGAAAGAGAATGAGTAGGGAAGAGGAAAAATATAAGAAAAAAAAAAAAGGATGAATGAGTTCCTTCCACTCAACCACACCCCAAATTTACTAATTAGTGATATAGATGGGCAAGATTGGACATGTCTTATATGTCATATACATTCATGGAGGGGCAAATTTCACTGTGAATTGCCCTGGATGACATGACTACGTACAGTAATGATACACGCGTTGCTCAACAAATTTTTTAGAATGTTTAGACCACAAATAGTACCGAGTAGGAAACTTTTCGAGCATGATTCTAGTGTTAAAAAATATAAATATTTGCAACTAAATATAAATTTAAAATCATTTCTATATATGAACCTTAAAAAATCATATAATACTCCAATAGCGATATTATGTAATATTATATTAACCAAATGGCACCCAAATATAATATCACCACTGTAATAAAAACATTCCATACGGAACACATGAACTAATGCAAAACATATATGGCAAATGAAGTATTTTGTGGTATATGTTCAGAATATCTATAGAATTGATATGATCCTCGAAAGTATAGAAAGATAACAGAATTCAGAATATCTATAGAATTGATCCTCGAAAGATAACACCAAGATATTAATAGCAATGTAAAATAGAGATCAATGAAACTTTTAAAGAATTTTTTTTTTTCATTCTTTCCTTTCCTCAAATAATGACTCTATAAGTTTCTTTCAGTCACCAAAAAACAAAATCAAAAAAATCAGTGCATCTAATAGTTAAAACTAGACAAAAAAAAAATAAAAAAAAAATAAGAAACTAGTATTGTCAAAAAATATAAATATTTGCAACTAAATATAAATTTAAAAATCATTTCTATATATGAACCTTAAAAAAATCATATAATACTCCACTCCAATAGCGATATTATGTAATATAATATTAACCAAATAGCACCTAAATATAATATCACCAATCAAATAAAAACATTCCATACGGAACACATGAACTAATGCAGAACATATATGGCAAATGAAGTATTTTCTGGTAAATGTTCAGAATATGTATAGAATTGATATGATCCTCGAAAGTATAGAAAGATAACAAAATTCAGAATATGCATAGAATTGATCTTCAAAAGATCTATAACACCAAAATATTATTTCAGTCTTGACTACTCAAATCCAAGTTGTAGAGAAAATGTGATATTAAGGGAAATGTAAAACAATAGATTGCAATTGTATTCCCTTAGCTTCGCAACATAAATTGCAGCAGCCAGCAGAGCAGCTACAAAAGACAATAGCAAAACTATATTAAAAGCAGATCAGACAAATGTAATTGTTTCCAAAATAAGTTTGTAATATGTATAAGAGAACAGAAGAAAAGAAGGGACGCAAATTATTCAAACAGTTTGAAGCAAAAAATAAAACAGTTCTATCAATCAATATAATGAAGCTGTCAAAGGAATGAATCAAATTGATCTGATCGAAGTGGAAAATTTTTATAAGGAGAATATGAAAAGGTAAAGGAATAAAGGGAAAATAATAATGTCAAAACTATACACTATATACATACATACATACATACATATATATATATATATATATATATATATATATATATATATATATAGAGAGAGAGAGAGAGAGAGAGAGAGCCAAGCCTAGCTCCAAGATACACTTAGAGACTTAATGAAAGGCTAATTTAAGGGAGCAACTAACGTAACTCTTTTAATATTCACATAACTTATTTGAGAAATCCCGGCCTCATACAAAATTATTATATTCCGCCAAAGTAGTAAAAAAGAGGAAATAAGACACATGATCAAGTTTAAACAAAATTAGTGACGGTGCAATAAAAGGACAAAATTAAAGTCTACCTCCAAGTGGCAACTTAATTTAATTTGGGATCCAGTGAACATAAAGTTAACTATATATGAAGTTTGTTAATGATGTATATATAGAAAATAATGGATCGGAATTACAAAATATTGTATTCAACCTAACCTAGCTAGCAATATAAAGTTGAGTATGAAGTTTAATAAAATAATACAAATACAAAAGAACCAGAGGATTGGATATAAGAATGTATGTCTCTCCATCTAAGTTATGCTAAGGGACATATATTAAACACTTAAATTAAAGGATCAATCGGACCTCATCTAATTAATTTTCACATAAAATTAAAGCAAGCCTCCTTTGCTTTGCTTCTAGAACCTTATTCCAAAAACACTTTAACTCCTCCTGATAGGATAGTGCCTAATTAAGCAATATAATGGTTAGTGTGGGATATGACATTGGACTCACTAATTTTACTCCAAAATGGAATGGAAGCTAAGCATGCAGATGCAGTGAAATAAATAAGTTTCAAGTCACATTTCAAATTAACACTCCTTTCCATCTCCACATTTTATTCAATTTGTTTATCCATATATGCATCACATGATTTTACTTAATCGACATTATTAGCTAGGCATTTATATATTTAAGTTTACATTCCAATTTCGATCAGTTTTTCTATCTGTCCATATATAAACATATTGTATAACACATAAACCACAATCATCACTTTGTCCAATCCAGTCATCAACAAACCAAAAGTGCACATTTATCTATCCTGAATATATATATATATATTCACAAGCTAAGGTAGAATAGAAAGCTATTTTCTGAAATATATAGATCGAGATATACCTGGACATGCAATGATATAAGCCAGCCAGCACAAACATGTTTCAGCTGCCCTGAGGGTCAAGCTCTCCGCTGTTATAGCTTGAATTCTCAATATGCAGTTCCTGCCATCCTTTCCATTTCGCACCGGCTTTCAAAGTGATGGGTTTTTCCACAGCAGCAGCTCCCACACACAACATCTTCTGATATTCATTATCTCCAAGGTTCGAGATTTTCTTTACCTTCTTGTCCCAAGGATTCCACAACACTTAAAATGAAATGTAGAAACTTAATAATCAGTCATTCAGTCATGTTAGAAAAAAACTATTTAACAGATCGAATTGAATTGGCAGATGGATATTTTATTTGCATATCAAATACCCTTCCTTAATAGAAAATTAAGAATTTCAGTGAAAACCAACCCCAGCAAGCTAAGCTAATTAAGCTAAAATATCCTTTAATTTATACACCTCATCCATCAAGAAAGAATAAATCACCCTAGCTTAGCTTAGGCTTTCATGAAAAAATAAATATAGATCTTACCTGCATCAGGAAGTCCACCCTTATTCATCACATATGTCCTATTGCTTTCATGATCAATGATTGCAATTTTTGTTGGAGTGTTTAGATATATTTTATCCACCTATGTAAAATTGTGTTCCAAATGAGAGACATGGTAAAGGCAGCAAATACAATACTTGACACAATGAAAATTCCTAAAATCCTTACTTGTCCTTCAATTTTAATAGCAGCATCATATTGTTCAGTATTCAGCTCCCCCTTCTGCAACTTATCAAAACAATGCATTGTGTCTGGCCCCTCAACACGAACAGAACTGTTACAAGAATTATAACGCATGGTTGAGAAATATGATTTTTCCAAAGACTTACTGTGACATGAGCAGCACAAGTACTACTACAAGTAAAATAGCAGCATCATATCATTATATTGTCACATCAAAAACTAAACATCCAAGGTTCGATTGATCACTTGTCCTTAAAGATAGACAGTATGAACTTAATACACTTGATGAAACACAAAATTGGCCTGGTAATAAAGATGGAATTAATCTAAAAGGCAGCATTGTATAGTATAGTATACTCTGATCTAGACATAAATTATAACAATTAATAATCCGGTTATTTATTTCTTTAGCTCCTTAAAAAATTTGAATAATTATATTGCAAATGTCATCCTTTAATTTTCTCAGATCAGCAATATATATATATATATATATATATATATATATATAATAAAAATTTATCTGATCACTTCATATATATTATATTGTACAGATGAGATGGATCGAATCAGCATGTAAAAACAAAAACACATATAACTGCAAATGAGATTCATGAACTCAAGGCATACATACAAGAAAATTAAAGATGGAATGGATGAGATGTACTAATTAAGTAAGTGCTCACCCTATGTCGTCTGATGAAACAGGGAGATAGGTGTGATACCCAAATGTAAAGTCGAAGGACTTTCCAGCAGTGTTGAGGTTTCCTATTTGAGATATTAGTATAAGATGTCCTGATTCTCCTCCAGATTTCAATGTTAACCTCAATCGGAATTCAAACCTAGAAAAAAACCAGCGCTCTCTCTAAATTAGTGTGGAAAAAATATATATTATAAGTTAACCAAAAAGTAATCAATGCACCAATTCGAACCTGTGAGGCCAGATATTCAAGTCGTTTTCAGAGGGCTTCAGTATCAAGTCAACAAGTGCTTTAGAGTTTTCCGGTGCTTCTAGGAGAGGTTTCTCGTCAATGCTCCAAAAACTGTTTCTAGCAAATCCATGTAGTTTCTTAAGAGGTCCATGCTCTGCCAACTGCAAACAGAAAGCTAGCGGTTAGTGTAATTAAGTGATGAGAGAATTGAAGATAGGAATTGAAGATCATATATATATATATATATATATATATATATATATATATATATAATACCTGAGGAAAGCATATAGCGATACCTCCACGAATTGGGTGTGGAGGGTTGAAAGTGGCCTGCAAAGCATATAATAAGGATGACTTAAACTTCATTCGATCACATGAAAAGAGAAATTGAGCTCGCTCATCAAACTACCTTACTACTCAGAAAGAGCAATTCTTCTCCATGAACATTCTTCCATGAAGTTACATGGCCCCCATAGAGATACACCTAAACATGAAAAGAAGGCCAGAATCAGAGAGAAATAAATTAAAGATGTCAGAAAATATTGAATCGGAGAGAAATAAATTAAAGATGAATCGGAGAGAAATGGCCGGCGTTGCTACCTCGGCGGAGCTGCCGTTAACCTCCCTAAGAACAACTTTGTCGAGGTCATTCATACCCTTACACACCTCCATTGCTTTCTTCTCGCTACTAGTACCAGCCATCATATCACACAGTAAGTCTCTTACTTTCTACTCCTCTCTTAATAAGCACACCACCTTATGCGATATCTCTCGTTTCGTTGGGGGATAACGGAATCTTTTCCTTTTTATTTTTAGTAGTGCACAGAGGGTAGTGGCGTACCCTCATGCAGTGTACGGAGGCAGCTGGCAGTATGAGCAACGGATCATGCACTCTCTTTCATCTGACGTGGCCCCCAATCGAATATAGGTCTGCATGGATTTTGTGTATGCTCAAGGAGACCGTTTGTCACAACTTTCAAACAAAAAAATATATATATTAGTAAGGTTGTCCATTTATTTCAGAATTAGAAATTATATATACTTATTACTTTGACAATGTGTTTTTTTTTTTTTTTTGTTAGACCACGAAATATCCTGAGCAGGTCCTAACATAATACACATAAATTCCTTGTTTCGGATGTACATACCGTGCACCAAGGCACACATAGCAGTGTGCGCCCCATCCCTCCCAAAACGACATTATTTTGTTAAGTTGTGTGGGTAATTAACTTGACAAAAATTTATGTGTATTCAGTTATAAAATTCTGTGTTTACAGGTATAAAATTATGTAATTTTGAAACAGGGGATTTTTATCCTTTTAAAAAAGATTATGTATTTTCAGGTATAAAATTATGTGTTTTCAGTTATAAAATTCTGTGTTTACATGTATAAAATTATGTAAATTTGAAATAGGAGATTTTTATCTTTTGAAAAAAGATTATGTGTTTTCAGTTATAAAATACTGTGTTTTCAAGTATAAAATTATGTACATAAACTTTTAACATAATACACATAAATTCCTTGTTTCGGATGTACATAATTGTATAAAAACAAAAATGTACATAATTGTATAAAAAAAAATGTACATAATTATATAAACAAATGTACATAATTATATACCATAATGTACATAATCCCCCTGAATTATATGTTTATAGCACATTTTCCCCCTGAATTATCCATGTAAGCATATTAGCCCCCTCAATTATTCTAAAACTGGCGCTCCCCCCCCCCCCCCCCCCCCCCCCCGATATATTAAATTGACATTTATACCCTTAAAGTAAATATTTTATTTATTTTTTTTCTCCAACAAATTATTGCTTATACATAGGGATGACAATAGTTCGGTTCGAACTGAATCGGACACTATATCAATCGAATTGAAAGTTTCCGGTTATGATTCAGATCCAGAACCCAATATTTGGATTTCAATTTATTAAAATTATGAATCACAAAAACTGGATCTTGAACCGTGAACCGGCGGTTTCAGATCCAGTTCGCAATTTTGAACCGTCTTGGTAGTGCTATAATACCCCACTTTTCTTAAACCTTATTAACAATTACTTAACTTAGAAATGAATACTAACAAGCATAATAAATCTACTAATCATCAAAAAGAGGTGTCACCGCCACAATCACCATACTTGGTGATTGCACAGACAAGGAAAGGTTCAAAACATCCACAAACTTACTACTTAAAAACAACTTGGGGATTGAACCCCGGTGTCCAGCACCATCAAAACAACTAAATAAGTCTACAACCAAAGTCTCAAAATAGCATAACTAAAGTAAGAGTTTAGACTACAACTAGCACATTAAGCTAATCTAGTCTAACTCGAACGCTCTCATGACTTGGGCCCACCTGAAAGGGGTTAACAAACAAACAAGTAGAATACAACCCGTTATCACGAAGATAAGTATAACGCCACTCAACCTTGTAAAATACCATAGTATATGCTTTTGGAAAACATTTGTTTCACACAATTAGATCAAGCATTCTAAACCACTACTTAAGCTACATTTAAACATACTCAACAGGGTTTCTATATGCTTGCAACCTAATTATCAAATAGGCATACTTTCACAATAATTTAGCTTATCAACAATCTCATGCTTGCACTTACATATCTTATCATGACGATATACACTAATCATACTCAAATTGTTTTGTTAAGTTGTGTGGGTAATTAACGTGACAAAAATGTATGTGTATTCAGTTATAAAATTCTGTGTTTATAGGTATAAAATTATGTAAATTTGAAACAGGGGATTTTTATGCTTTTAAAAAAGATTATGTATTTTCAGGTATAAAATTATGTGTTTTCAGTTATAAAATTCTGTGTTTTCAGGTATAAAATTCTGTACATTCGAAAAAGGTACAAAACAACGTCGTTTTGGGCCAGGGCTCACAATGCATGGTGCACCCCGGTGCACAGTATAATTTGCCCAATTTATATCGTGCACAGGGGCGCGCATTGCATTTTGCGCCCTGGTGCAAACCGACGTCGTTTTGGATTTTTTTTTTTTTTCGGAAATCTGCTTCCTGTGTGGATGTTAATTTTCTTTTAAAAAAATCTCATGTTTCAAAAATGTACATAATTGTATACTAGAATGCACATAATTGTATAACAAAATACACATACATTTTTTGAAAACATAATACACGTAATCTAACATAATACATAATACACATAAACTCTTAACATAATACACTTAAATTCCTTGTTTCGGATGTACATAATTGTATAAAAAATGTACATAATTATATAAACAAATGTACATAATTGTATACCATAATGTACATAATCGCAGCAACTTTCAACACAACTTAACAAAATGACGTCGCTTTGGGAGACGCGGGGCGCATAATGCTGTATGCGCTATGTTGCAGGGTATAACGATTGCACACTAACCAAGCTGATTAACATAAATATCAATATAATTTTAAATTTTAAATATGAATATGATTAGTATAGGTACACTACCGATTTGTAACTTTGGAAGGGATCGAGGCAAGCCCCTAAATTTATTACTAAAATGGTTCGTCGACTATTGTGAAAATTACCAATTTGGTTCTTGACAATTTTTCGTGCCCAATTAAGTCCCTCGACTTTGAAAATGTTAACCAATTTGGTCCTTTTTTTATTTTGCCGTTAGACATTCGTTAACTCGGGACCAAATTAGTAATTTTGTTATTGTCAATGGAACATTTCGGTCATCACAAGCACCATTTTTTCCAAAAATTAATTACTGAGTGAGACTTTGAAATCAATATATTGCACGCTCAAAACGGATAATGAGAAATTGATTTTTTAAGTAGACCCGCTTTTGTCCCACATTGATTTAGGAAGTAGATTTGCAGCACCATATATACAAGACTCTTTTAGAAAGAGTTTAAATTGTATAGCTTTCGTAGACATTGTCTCTCGCACGCCATCGTGGGCATGAATGCCATCCAGAAACATTAATTTTGATCTATGGGTCGGCGGATAGTTAGCTAGCTTTCGAAACTTCAAAATCCTTTCTTGAAAGAACACTAAAGTTGTAATCCATTTATCTTGGGAGACTCTAAAGTTGTAATCCATTTATCTTGGGAAACTAACGCTATAACGCTCGTAGCACTCTCAGGAGGTAGCGAGTTGGTTTTAAGGAGAGTGTGTGATACACACGACTTGAATTTCTTCTCCTTCTCATTCTTTTGATTTACTAGTGCGTTTATACTATCTAAAATTGGAAACCCTCTTTTCGTTTTTATTTATTTTGCATAAATAAATTCGAACCCTTTGGTTTTGTACCAAATTTTGCGATTCGAATTATTTTAGCTAAAATTATAAATCCCTGTTTTTGTTGATATATATATTATTTATTTAAATTTATGGACTTACTTCCACCTACAGTCGTAACTAAGGTGAAAATAAAGGATCATATCGTCTAGGATTTGTGTAGCCTATGAATTTTTATATATATATATATATATATATATATATATATATATATATATATATATATATATATATATATATATATATATACATAAACTCATTTTAAAAGGAAAATAATTTTTTTTTGTAAGTATAAACAAAATCCTCCTACTTCATTTTTTCGCCCAAACTTTTGTAGTAAAGTTTATTTGGTTAGTAAATGTTAAATGGAAATTAATTAAAATCTATTAATTGGTAATATTGCATAATTGGTAATAATATGTATGGTATTATATTCTATAATATAATTGATAATATTATTGTTTAAGTATAATAAACCCTATGTAATAATGTAATATTAAAATAAAATTACAATAATAATGTTGTTCCTGGTAGGGTCGAAAGAGAGTATAGAGGGGGTGGGAGGGGGGGTGGTGAATAGACTCTGCTCGAATTTTGAAAATAATTCCTTTTTCGGAAGTTATGCGCAGCGGAAAAATGTATTTTTGTTTTAGATTAAACTTTGCACAATTTAGTTACGAAAAAACTTAGGGTTTGGCAGTATGAATGCAATGTCAAATAGATAGGTAAACGAAAGTAAGGAGAGAGTGAGAGAGAGATTTTTATAGTGGTTCGGCTATTAACAAAGTCTACTCCACTCTTCTTCCACAACTCGTAAAAGGGTTTGCTCTATTACTCCTAGTACAAACTAAACAAGCTAGCATCCTTGATCACTAAGCCGGACAACTAATTGTGTAGGTTTTTCAAATCCTCGAGTTTACTCCGCCTCTATCAACGTCGTCTTCAGAGTTGAGGGTTGGAAAGTATTGATGATGTTCTCCAACGTGTGAAACCTTGACTTGATAAGCTTGAATCTTCGATTATAAAATGCAAGCCTTCCTTGTGTTGTGAGAGGTTGAAGTCTAGATAAACTCTTAAAAATAACCTTCACAACAACACACTGGTTTGAAAGCTTTTTGGATAGCACTTGTTAACAAAGCTTTTGTAGATGAAGATTGAGTGAAAACCAGCATCTTCTTCAGTTGTGAAGAGGGGTATTTATAGGTGAGGGAAAATTCATCCTTTGGAGGGCGATGAAAATTCGAACCTATTATCCAACGTGTAATAACCACGGGATATGAAGCATTTAATTCGGCTGTACTGTGTAGCCGTTGATGGCAAAACTGATTTGTCCTTTTGTGTTTTTTCACTGACAAAGGTACCGATCATTTAATGCTTCTTGGTATTTGTGAATTTCATTCCTAGGACTCCTTTTGTCTTGGATGATTGCCCAGCTGTGAGACATAGACAAACATTCTTCTTGTTTACGTGTAGAAATTGTCTATTCAAGTCTGACTTAGACTTTCTGTCTCTAGATCGAAAGATTGTCCTTATCTTTCGTCTTACTTTTAAGTCAAATGATCTTTCTTATAATTTGACATTTACACGAGAGTTAGACCCTTCCATGTTTCGGTCTAAGTTGTTCTCTCGGTCTTCTCTTGATCTTCTCTTGATCTTCTTTTTTTCTTGTAGATCAGACCTAATTGACTAAATACAACTCTGATTTGTGTAGATATGCTACTAAGCACGAATCACATGGTGAGTTGTGACTACTTTCGTTTAACACAAAAGATGCAAAATAACGAGAGTTAAAAGAGGGGTCTACTTTTCCTAGTAACTTTGGTATCATCAAAATATAAATACATCTGTTACTAACAATTAAAGCCTATGTATTTAATGCATATTTTATTATAGAATATAATACCATACATAATATTACCAATTGTGCAATATTACCAATTAATAGATTTTAGTTAATTTACATTTTACATTTGTTTACCAAATAAGCTTCATTAATTATTTGGGCGGGAAAATGAAATACGAGGATTTGATATATATATATATATATATATATATATATATATATATATATATATATATATATATATATATATATATATATATATAGATTTATTGGTAAAAGAATTAATAAAACTTAATATATATAGAATTAATTTCTTTTTATTACTCTAATGATAATCCCTCATTAATTAGGAAATCTTAAATTTAGAGTCCAACATTGGTTTGAATAGCAATTCGCAATGAGGAGGAGAGGGAGAATACAATTTTCCTTTAAATACAACTCTAGCTATTTTGAGACGGTCTTCTTGAAACCCCTAAAACTCCTCCAAACACTCAATTCCAGCTTCTGAATCACGACAAGTCTCTCTTTGTAATAACCATAACACAAGAAGATAATATGCCCAACATTTCCCGTTTAAGTAGAAGAGAATGTGAATAACACAATGAATTTTGAAAGGATTACATAATTTATGAAAATCATGAAATGGCTTTTCACAAATACACGAATGCATTTAAAATAAAAAAAAGGAACTTATCCAACTGTAGGATTCATCTGATTAAAAGGCCGTGTTAAGATGCGTACTAATCAAACATGTAATATGAACCAAACTGCGACAATAATATATTATTCTTGAGACAAAAACCACAACTTATATATATATATATATTTTACTTGTAAGACTAGGAATGTATCCTAAAACAAACAAAAATATTTGAAAAGATTTGAAATACAATTTTTATGAGTAGAACATAATTCTTATATTTAAATGTCATTAATTCAATTTTTGTTAACACTCCCTTCTCCGAAGTCGTGACATACACTCTTCGTTGTGCAGTTTATCTCTAATGTGTAATTTGCATTCAATTACAAAGGAATAAAATTTAATTGCTGAATTTACTCAATATACACCCTCAAATAATGAATCTATAAATTTCTTTCGTCACCAAAAAAATAAAAAATTAATGCAATAGTTAAAGTTAGGACAAAAAAAGGAAACTAGTAGGGTCACAAAATATAAATATTTGCAACTAAATGTAAATTTAAAAATCATTTATATGAACCTTAAAAAAATCATATAATACTCCAATAGCACACGACTCACGCACATTAAGCACAAAACTCAAGCACATTAAGCATAAAGACCATAAAGACCATAAAGAACCAGTGCTCAAGTAGCCCATCAAGACCACATATGGGTTTCTCACATAAACGTCAAAAACTTTGTACCTCGAAGGTGCTGGAGGATATGTTAAAATACCATTCCAATTTTCATTGTAGGGGGGAACACTAAATGTTGCTAGCAATTTCATCGCAAATTCAATATCAGGCCTGATGCGATTTTGGAACTTCTAGTTCAATAATAGTGCTCCAATAGTAATGAAGTAATGGACTTCCAGTCCCTAAATATCTTCATTATAATCTTCATGTCTAAATGGTCATTTATCTACTTCAAGAGATTATTGGGCAACCGTTTGTGTAATAAGTAAATACTACTTGTCTATATAAAACATCTTCAAGATATTTTTCAAGTAGGCTAACTGGTGTATAAAACTTCTTCAAGGAGAAGCTCGATATTCAGGTCGAGACAATACTTGGATTTCCAAGTCTTTTATTTCAAAACATCGTCTTTCGACATGAGCTGATATCACCAAGCTCTCTATGTGTTTCAATAACATTTAAATCATCATTATCGACTGAGATAATAAACAAATAACTCCATTAACAATTCTTTAACGAACACATAATGGTACATATTTGCATATTCCTTCTTCGGGAGGAAAACACTCAGTCAATAATATTCAAGTCATACAAAGACTTTAGTAGTTTAATGATACGCGTTGCCATTTTCACTTTCCTAATTTCAAAAGTTTTGAATCCATCAGGGATTTACAAATAAATATTACCGTCTAATGACCAGTAAGTTTGTGGTCATGACACTCATCAGCTGCATATATCTAAATTTATAATTCACTGCCAATGATGTTAATTAGCGGAACGTAATGCTATCTGTCATGGGAGAGAACATTTGATCAAAATCAATTTAGGGTCTCTGCGTAAACCCTTAAGCTAACAGTCTCGCTTTATATCATACCACCAGATTATTTGTATTTCTCTTTTGTACAAACACCCATTTGTAACCTTCAGGGTTAACATTAAATGGTGTACATGTTATAAAGAGAATGCAGTTTTAGCGAGTTGAGCTGTATATGCCTTAATTGCCCTTTTATACATAAAAAAAAAAAAAATCAGGGTACTACTGTGCTTAGCTCTGGATCCAGATTATCATATACTAAGAGCAATTTATAAGGCAATTGTGTTGTCGACAACTATAACATTTTTCATAAATTTCTCCCATATATATAAATTAATGGCAATTTCTAATTCAACCAGACTCTAGCCATTTCCCAAAGATATTTTTATCTGGTCGTTCTGCATCCCTAGTATTATTGACCTTCCATAGTATTTAATTATTGTTTTGTTTTTAAAATTTTGTATTATATGTAATTTTTTCGTATTATTGCTTTGTTTAAAACAATAATTTTATAATATGTTTATATATTTTATTTTATTTCCAGGCATGGTTTTTGTTATTTGTGCAATGCAATGGTTACGGAGTCACTAGGGATACTACCCGAGTTCAATGTTTTTTGGTGACTTTGTAGTTAAGAGAGAAGTGAAAGATGCGGTCGAGAAGCCCATCGCAAAATAAATAAATAAATAACAGAGAAAGGATTCAACTTCAAACAAGTTACAGAGAAAAAAAAAATAGATCAATGACAAGATTCAGAAGAAGGTGGTGGAAAGTAGTTCCTCTTCATCTGATGAAGATACTTCTTCTGATTTTGAGAAAGAATTGAATGTACCATTTAGTGTATGTGCATGCTTGAAAATACCATTTAGTGTTTTTTGCTTTTATTGACCTAAACTTGATTTTTTGTAATTAAATTCTTATAAAAATCAATGTTCTTATATTTTTTGTTTTTAGAGTATGGATTATTTGTTTTTAGAGTATAGATTTTATATTTAAAATTTTAAATTTATGTCTTTTGTTTGAATGGAAAGATTTAATGGTTTTATATTACTATGAATATTCATTTGTTTTATTCGTTTATCTACACCGTGTTCAAAGGTGAAATTATAGTATATAAATGAATATTAGAATAATAATTATTAACTGAGACTAAAAATGGCACGAAATTTAGGCCAATTAAAATAGGAAATGACTATTAATAATTAACTGACAATTAAAAATGCTTCGAAACTGACTCAAATGGAAAAAATGAAATGAATATTAATATTTAATTAAAAAATAAAAATGAAATGAATATTAATAAATTACTGAAAATATAAAAAATTTCTTGAAATAAGGCCAATAGGAAAAGGAAAATGAATATTTATACTTGAATATTAATAATTTACTAAAAATATAAAAATTACTGGTATAAAATGTATTAATAAAAATGTAAAATGAAGTTTGCATCACAACGTTTTGTCGAGATGGAAATAAATTAATCTTGGTTATATATTTTATAAAATGTAAAGTTAGTGGAAATATAAAATAAACTATTATTAGTAATTAATTAATTAATATGTATAAAAAAGAATAATTGACTGTGAATAAAAATAACACGAAATTTAGTCCAATTGAAATAGAAATGACTATTAATAATTGATTAAAAATGAAAAATGTTTCCAAACTGACTCAGTATATAGAAAGAATATTAATCTCGGTTATATATTTTATAAAATATATAAAGTTTGTTAGGAACAAATGTAATTAGATTTAATGATACCAAACTGACTAGGATTTTAGAACCCTATTTTTCCTTTCGTAGTTAGGACTCTTGTGACAATTGAAAGCTATTGTACTCAACGATTGATTAAACTATGAGGTGTACGAATCTTAGTTGAGACTAGCATAATAGGTCTACTTGAAAACATGAAGATAACAAGATGGTCGAAAGATGATTGCAGACGAAAGATGGTCGAAAGATGGACGAAGATAACAAGATGGTCGAATGATTTTTACAAAAGACAAGGAGCATTAAAAGACTTGTACCACCATGTCAGAGATCAAGGACAAAAGCCATAATGTTTTTGGCTCCAACGGCTATACAGTACAAGTGCAATAAATGCTTGATGCCACTGGTTAATACACACTGGATATTAGGTTTGAAAACTCCATCTCCCTCCAACGGATGAATTTTTCCACCTATAAATACCTCTCTTCACCATTGAAGAAGGTCCTGGTTATTTTCACTCTTGCTATCCAAAGAAAAGCTATTCAAACAGTTTCATCTCTTAAAAGCTTTTCATAACCAGTGATTTTGTGATGTTTTTCAAAGGGCTCATCCATTTCCACACTTCACAATTTGAAGAAGTCTTGCATTTTCTCAAGTGAAGATTCATCCAGATATCAAGACAAGGCTTCAACCTGTTGGAGAAACACTAGATTTTCTTTCCAACATCTCAACTCTTAGGAAGAAGTTGATAGAGGCGGACTAAACTTGAGGAGTTGAAAAACCTATCAAGTGGTTGTCCAGCTTAGTGATCAAGGAAGCCAGCTTGCAGTAATCTGTACTAGGAGTGATAGTGCAAACTCTTTCACGAGTTTGTAAAGAAGAGTGGAGTAGGCTTCGTTACCAGCCGAACCACTATAAATCTCTCTCTCCATATCTCTTTATTTATTGCTTTATTGCTTTCGTGCAATGCATATCACATCGACCAAACGCTAAGAGTTTCTAACGAAAGTGTGCAAAACATATCTAAGACGAAACCTTAATTCCGCTGTGCATCGCTCCGAAAGGAGCAACTTTGAAAAATCGATTAGAGTCAATTCACCCCCCTCTAGACTCTCTTCTGACCTTACCGGGACCAATAAGTGGTATCAGAGCGGTTACATTTTATGGTAAACGTTTTGCTTTACTGCCTGGTAGATCCCTTTTGCAAAATCTATATAGGTTAAACTGCTTTTTCGTCTTTGCACGTATTTTCTTGAAAAGAAATGGAAAGAGATCATGCTAACCATTCTAGGCCTCTTGCCTTTAATCTATCTAAATTAGATGATTGGAAAGTAAGGATGCAAGCTCATCTCTCGGCTATTCATGATGAAATGTGGGACGTTATAAAAGAAGGTCCTATCGTCGTTATGATGGTGAATACACAAGCAGCTGCTCAAGGAGCAGATCCAAAAGTCATGATTCCTAAACGAAGTCTCAGCTTAATTTAGATGAGAAGACATGAGCAAATCTCGACAACGTTGCACGAGATATTCTCTCCAAGTCACTAGATGACTCGTTATTTTCGCGGAAATGCACTACGGCAAAGGAAATCTGGGATACTTTCATGAGTCTAGGAGAATGAGACGAACAAGAAAAGGACAACAAGCTCACTGTTGCCATGAAGAAGTTTGAAAACTTCAAAATGATGCCAAACGAACCAATCACCAACATGGAGCTTAGGTTCACAAAACTTATGGGTGACCTTTCAGATCTCGAAAAGGAGCTAACTAAAAAGGAGAAGAATCTAAAGATACTCCGAGGGTTTCCAAAGTCATGGGAGATGAAAGTGACAGTCATGAGAGATCACAGAGACATGAAGACTACCAACACGAGTAAAATCTTTAGTGAACTCAAGGCCTACAAATTTGAGCATGATCCCAAAGAATCTGAGGAATCTGAAATAAGGAATATTGCCTTGGTTGCAAGTCCACAAATGTCGACATCAAACAGGTCAAACTCTAACCCTAGTGAATTCTTATCTGATGAACATTTTGCTTTGTTTGTACGAAATATGAAAAGGTTCATGAGGAAGAACAACTTTCAACATCATCAAAGATCACCAAACTCCTCCAACCGAAGGCAATACAAAAGATCTTCCCAGTCATCGAAACAAGAGACGGTGGATGCATAAGTGCTATGCTATAATTGTCGAAAGCCAGGACATTTCAAAGAAAATTGTCTTCATCCATAGTCCGCAAATACCAAGACCTGGATACCAGCACAAGCTCAGCAAAAGAAGCTGTTGAATCTAGCAAGAGAAGTGGAAAACTAGAATCACCAAGTTCTCCACACGAGAGAAGAAGAAAGGCAACGGTGGTAAATAAACCAGTTGGAGAAGCTCAACCCGAAACAAGCACCTCAAGCTCAAGTTCAGAGAGCGAAAGTTCAGGAGATGAGAAGGGCCTTTTCTGTCTATTCAGTCAGGAAGAAAAAGCAGATAATTTGTGTTTAATGGCAAATGATGATGAGGTAAACTCTCAAACTTCCTCGTCTACTCAAATAGAGACCAGTTCAGAAAATGAAGGAAATCCAAATGAAACTATCTTTGAGATGATGATGGATTTCAAAGTAATCAAAACACATACTCCAAATTAAAAGAAGAAAACTCTCGACTATTGATCAGCTACGATGAGCTACAGTGAGTTAGAATCGATAACATCAGCTAGCCATCGCAAAAGATCAGCTCGAAAAACAAGTTCTTCTTCTTAAGGAGCAGCGTACAGAAGAGAGTTGCGGGAGCAACATCTGCGTGAGGTTCTTGATTCGTTTAACAAATCATCTAATCTAATGGATCGATTGGTGAATGGATTAAAACCGCTAGAGGAAAGAACTGGAATTGGTTATGACCTCAGCTCCCTTCACATATTTTGTTGAACAAATCTACAGATAATTACTCACATGAAAGTTTTTAAGTCTGCATTTGTTCAAGGCCGACCAAATGTCTGAGCCAATGATACATATTAAAAATCGTAATCAACCACAACAAACAAGCCAACCGAAAGGAAAGGTTGTACAACGAGTTGTGGAACTTCCGATTGGAAATTCCTTGAAAGGCAATCCTAGGCATAACACATGTAAAAGGAATGTATCGAAAGGAAATAGACCTAGTCTATACTATCAAAAAGATCAGCCTACAAGGCATAACCAAACGAATGTAAATCGAATATAATCAGAGGCAAAATCGTTCTAAGTATCCACGAAAGGATCCTCTACGAGGAAATCTGAAAGAAGAACGAAACAGACATGCATGTCAAGAGGTCACTTAGAAGACTAATGAGGGCAACAGATGGAGTGGACCATCTAAAGAAGATTAACTTTTTTATCTCGAACCTTTATAAAAAGCAGAATTTGAAAAGATTCATAGGCATAAACAAACCAACTATTCTAAGCAGTATCGCAATCCACCTGGTGATATTTTCAAAGTCCATACAAAGCCAAAAATTTTGCTAAGATTTATTATGCTGATCAAGTATCTAATGGGTACAAAGGACCAAGGATGAGTTATGCCAACTCTAAGTTCATGTGAATCCCAAAATTGACTACTAACCCTCAAGGACCCGAGACCGAAGGGGTACCTAAAGTTACATAATTTTTTATTTCAGGGAAAACAGGTCATATGATATGTTGTTGATAGTGGATGCTCAGACATATGACGGAGACAAATCAAACTTGAGCAATTACAAAGAAGTTGATGGACCAAAAGTTGTATTTGGAGGAGAATCAGGTGGAAAAACGAAAGGAACAAGAGACATCATTAGAAATGGAGTAATCATTCGAGATGTTACACACGTTGAAGGACTCAAGTTCAATCTGCTAAACACCGGTAATTTTGTGACAAGGGCTATAAAGTGGAGTTCTCCAAAGATGAATGCAAAGTCATTAGTAATGAAGATGGTGACATCGTTCTCACAGCAAAATGAAAAGAAAAACATGTATGTAGTTGCTTGGGAACTTTGTAAAACTAACATTTGTCTTGTTGCTACTAGTAATGCATATTTGAGCCTGGAATGGCACAACAAAATGAGTCATTTAAATCTCAAAACCATCAACAAGCTATCAAAGAAAGATCTTGTGGAAGGGTTACCAAAAGTAACCTATGTCAAAGACAAAATTTGTGATGCATGTCAAAAAGGAAAACAGGTTAAAGCATCTTTCAAATCAAATCTCCATACACAAATTCTCGCCCCTTAAGCCTTCTACACATGGATTTGTTTTTGACCCTGCAGCCTGGGTAGACGAAAATATTCTCTAGTTGTCGTAGATGACTACACGAGATATACTTGGACACAATTTCTAAAAAGAAGAATGAAACTCCGAAAGTGTTGCCAGATCTATTAAGGCAATTACATATTGAAAAAGCTCAGCATTGTAAGAATCAGGTCAGATCAAGGGACAGAGTTCGTAAACAATGTCATCAAGGACTTCAGTGGATAAAATGGCATTTTCCATCAACTTTCGGCCGCACGCACTCCTCAACAAACGTAATAGCGAAAAAAGAAATAGAACCTAGAAAGATGCTGCACGAATCATGATAACACATACAGGACAGCCAAAACGCTTATGGGTCGAAGCCATCAATACCGCATCCTACACTCAGAATCGAACTCTCATCAACAAAGCTCATAAATATGACTCATATGAATTATGGAAAGGTAAGAACCGGTTGTTAGTTATTTTCACGTCTTTGGATGCAGGTGTTTCATTCACACAATGGGAAGAATCACTTAAGAGCTTTCAATGAAAGAGCGATGAAGGTTTATTCATGGGATATTCTTCAGTAAGCAACACATTTAGGGTTCTAAACAAAAGAACTATGGTCATTGAGGAATCTATTCACGTCAAATTTGATGAAAGTGCTGAAAAGATCTCACAAAACAATGCATCACTCAAAAATCTGAGCATGCAAGTTGAACCTAGTCAAGCAAGAGAAGATGATTCTAATCATGAAGATCTTTACACATCATATCAAAGATGTCAATCTCAATCCATTGAACCTGAAATACAGTTTAGACTGAAGCAACTAACGAAGAAGTTTCACCTACATACCTGAGATGGACGCACAAAAATCCACCAACACCTTTCGAGCAGATCTAAGATGGTTGAGAGATCATCCACCGGACCAAGTCATTGGCAAAATTCAAGAAGGTGTAAGAACTCGTGCCTCCATGCAAGAAACTATGATGGCATGCTTCCTATCTCAAATAGAGCCAAAATCCATCGAAGATGCCTTGGGTGATCCAGATTGGGTTTCAGCCATGCAAGAAGAACTTCATCAGTTTGAACGAAACAATTTTTGGAAACTTGTTCCGAGACCAACTCATTAGAACGTAATTGGAACCAAGTGGGTTTTCATAAACAAAATGAGTGAGGATGGAATAATTGTCAGGAATAAAGCTCAACTAGTAGCCAAAGGGTACTGCTAAGAAGATGGCATAGATTTTGATGAAACATTTGCTCCAGTTGCCAGACTTAAAGCAATCCGAATATTTCTCCCCTATGCTGCTCATAAGAACTTCAAAGTGTTTCAAATGGATGTAAAGAGTGCGTTTCTAAATGGACTTCTTGAAGAAGAAGTCTATGTGGAACAACCTCCAGGGTTCATAACTGACATTGATAGTGATAAAGTATATCACTTAAAGAAAGCATTATATGGTTTAAAACAAACACGTGCTTGGTATGACACTCTATCATATTTCCTTATCAAATGTGGTTTTACGAAAAGAGTGGTTGATAAAACCCTCTTTCGTATCAAAGATGGTGACCATATCCTACTTGTGCAAATATACGTTGATGATATTATCTTTGGATGCACAAATCAAGAACTATGTGATAAGTTCTCAAAGCTCATGCAAGGAAAATTTGAAATGGGCATGATGGGAACTAAAATACTTTCTTGGGTTACAAGTTAAACAATGTCCTGATGGAATGTTCACCAATCAGGCAAAATACACGAAAGATTTAATGCGAAAGTTTGGAATCGATGGAAAAACATCTGTCAAAATTCCAATGAACACATCTTTGCGTATGGAAATTAATAATGAGGGAAAAGATGTGGGTCAAACAAAATATAGAGGGATTATTGGATCTCTCTATACCTCACAGCGAATGGACCTAACATTTCTTTCGTTGTTGAGGTATGTGCACGATTTCAGGCTAAACCAAAAGAAAGCCACCTAAGCATGGCGTAAAAGATCCTAAGATACCTCAAGGGAACCCAAAGTGTTGGTCTTTGGTACCGGAGAGAAGGGTCCTTCGATCTAATTGGTTATTCAAATGCAGATTTTGCTGGGTGTAGGGTTAACCGAAAGAGTACCTCTGGAACCTGCTAGTTCCTAGGGGGAAGACTCGTGTCATGGTTTAGTAAGAAACAAAGTTCTATTGCTACTAGCACTGCTGAAGCTGAATACATAGCAGCTGGAAGTTGTTGTGCACAAATACTATGGATGATGCAACAACTTAAAGATTATGGAATTGTAGCATGAGAAGTTCGAATCAAGTGTGAAAGATTCCAAAAGAAAATCTTGAAACGAATAAATGTAGAAAATGAAAATATCTTGAAAGAAGGGTGAAATATCTTGGAGATATCTTCATGCAAAATAACGCCTTTTTCCCACTATAAAAAGGCCAGCTTCCTCATATGAAAAGCTCACACTAATCTCACATAGAATTCTAGTTTGTTTTAATTGGTTTTTTTATTGTAGGTATGAGTCAAGGAAAAGGAAAGGAGAAGATAGACGAAGCATCAGAAAAATATGATGCTCGTAGAGAGCAATACTTGAAGGAAGCACGAAAGATGACCAATGAAAAGGTCATCAATATCAGAGAACACTCCGACAAAGAAGAGATCACATTGTCTCCATCTGAGTTGGCTGAACAAAAGAAAGAATTGGACAAAATCCTAGCAGATTCACGAGCCAAAACGGAGTACTATCTTGAACATGCTCGAAAGTTTGCAAATGAGAGAATCATGTTCATCAAAAAGACGGGTAGCAAATCTGACGTCGAAACTCCTGCTACGTTTCGCTGGTACCCTATTCACAAAAGATCACAAAGTCTGATGGACCATTTCACATGTTCAAATTCGACCACCAACTGAATTGGTGTCTCATGTGTCCTCTCTCACTATCAGTGAGTTAGACGAATACAAGGATGTGAAGTGCGTACTCGAAAGAAGCGATAGTTTCGACTATTCACCATCAAGCACTCCACTTGCTCTATCTACCTCTCTATGGTCAACTGCCAACAGCAAGAAAAAGAAAGACTAATCTCTTGCAGTCCCTTTTGGCATGTTATCATTTCCTTTCTTGCAAATCAAATAAATCCTCGCTCTTCTGGTTGTCTTATCTTAATCACGCAATCTCATATTGCTTTCATCTATGTCATAATATCAATCTTGACCAACGAAAGATTCTTACATCTACTACAAACGTCTGTATAGTCAAAAAGTCATAATGACATATTGAATTGAGGCAACATTGATGTGAAAGAACGTTTAAAATTTCGAAACAGAAATTGAAT
>NW_017616935.1:0-2500 GCF_001879475.1 Ipomoea nil
CCCGCTCGCTCCTAGGAACGAGGATTGGCGACGAGAACGACCGCTGGCTAGCTCGAGGCGACAGTTTGAGTCGTACAAAACGCGTCGGGACGGGCAGATTGGAGCTCGACGCCCCTTGCCCTCAAGGTGGACCGAATCCGAGAGCTCGGACAGTCGCCCTCGTGCCAAGGCCGCCGCGACGATTCGCGACGACCGTGGAACGTGGCGATGCCTTCTCCGTTCGTCCCGCGCAAAATCCACGCGTGTTGCGAAGACGAGCGCGCAACGAAATGCAAATACGTTAAGCCGTCAGTGCCGTGCGAGGTATGCAACACAGGAAACCGTCGTGCGACCAAGGCCTTGCGCCCTTGTGTCGTCTTGTATGAAGAGGCGTGCTTGGCAGGACGTCGCTGCTCGAGCAGGGATCCAACCTGACCGCACACGCCGATAACCACTCACACACCGTCTCGCGTCGCAAAAAACGCCCCAATCGCTTAGCGAGGATCGATAGGAACCCGGCCCGGACGAATCCGTGCACGAGTCCCCACCGATGCTGGCCGTCACGGCAGGAACGCCCCGCGTCGATAGGTACGAAAGGTAACCCTTGAATTCCCATCTCGCCGCTCACATTGGTTGTGAGTCCGTCTCGCCATCGGGTGAGGTGGAGGAAGCCCTCGAGGAGTGGAATCCCTCGATCAATGCAATACCATACCTCTTGCGAGGTGGGTCAGCCCCCACGTCCGTCCGGAGCACAATCATCCTCTAACGAACAGCTTACTAGACGGTTGGAAACGGGTCTCGGTAACTCACAACCTACTACGGTATGTTGCAGATTCACGGTTGCTCGATTGACCGACAACCCCGCGCCAACGACGTTTTTTTGCATGTCCGTCTCCCTCAGTGCCCCGCGTCGATAGTTACAAAAGGTAACTACCGAATTTCCATCTCGCCGTACGCATTGGTTGTGAGTCCGTCGCGCCATCGGGTGGAGGAAGACCTCGAGGAGTGAAAGTCCTCGATCAATACAACACCATACCTCTTGCGAGGTGGGTCAGCCCCCAAGTCCGACGCTAAGACAACGCCCGTTGCGCTTGGGCAGATTCGTAGCGAGCGCACAATCATCCTTTAACGGACAGCTTACTAGACGGGTGGACACTGGTGTCGGTAACTTACAAGCCTACTGACGGTATATTGCAGATTCACGGTTGTTTTTTTGCCCAACTTGTTCCACGGCCGTTTTTTTGCATGTCCGTCTCGGTCAGATCCGGACGTGTCGTCGAACGAGTGCTGTGGAGGAAGCCCTCGAGGAATGAAAGGCCTCGAGCAATACAATATTTCTATCCTCTTGCGAGGTCGGTCAACCCCCACGCCCGACGACACGTACGCTGCACTGCGCTACGCTGGGCGGGTTCATTGCGAACGCCCGCCCTCCGCCCCTACGGCGCACCGTAATTCGTTAACGAACAGCTTACTAGACGATTGGACACGTGCCTCGGCAACTCACAACCTACTGACGGTATATTGCAGATTCACGTTTGCTCGATTGACCGAATTCACGTGCCAATGATGTTTTTTTGCATGTCCGTCTCCGTCCGGTGCGCCGCCCCGCCTTGCGACTCCGATGGGTCTATGCCGGTCCCCAATAATACGTACGAGCGGCGGGAACACTCGTACGAGGCCTACGGGACGAGGGGGGCCCGTCCCAACACGTTCCGAAAAAAGTCGACCGGCACCTCAACTACCATACCCCCCCTATAGTAGTTAAAAAAAAAAAAACCCCAGTGACAGCAGTAGACACGGTTTGTCCCGTAAATCACACGGTCATTTCGGGTGGTTCCGTGCATTTTTTTTCAAATGTTATTGCATGGTCCTTTAGTTTAGAGCATTTTAACAATGCTTGGTAAATTTCAAAGCGTTTGGATGATTATTTCATTGAAAACGACGATGTCCAAATTTATGCCCAGCTGTCCGCAAAGTTCCTTGTCTGACTTAGCCAAGTACTTGGGATTGTTGGGAATGTGAGAGGAATATATGGCATATCGTTTGCCTCACTAATTAAATAGTACAATAAGCTCTAAAACAAATGTATATGCCATTTTGGCACGAGAACGACGTAAAACGACATAGGCCAAGGCATAACACAGAACCGTCGTAAAAGTACTGGGGTGGCAGGCGGGTAAACCTCTGTTGCGTGATATTTTCCGCATCCGTCCGCAACTGTGCGCAATTTGGGCGCCCTCGTTCCGCATAAGTCCGCAACCTCGGCACCCTCGTTCCGCATAAGTCCGCAACCTCGGCACCCCCGTTCCGCATAAGTCCGCAACTTGGGCACCCTCGTACCGCAACTTTCCGCAACCTCGGCACCCTCGTACCGCAACTTTCCGCAACCTCGGCACCCTCGTACCGCAACTTTCCGCAACCTCAGCACACCCGTACCGCAACTTTCCGCAACCTCGGCACACCCGTTCCGCATAAGTCCGCAACCTCGGCACCCCCGTACCGCAATTTTCCGCAACTTGGG
>NW_017616935.1:12500-15000 GCF_001879475.1 Ipomoea nil
GAGCAATACAATATTTCTATCCTCTTGCGAGGTCGGTCAACCCCCACGCCCGACGACACGTACGCTGCACTGCGCTACGCTGGGCGGGTTCATTGCGAACGCCCGCCCTCCGCCCCTACGGCGCACCGTAATTCGTTAACGAACAGCTTACTAGACGATTGGACACGTGCCTCGGCAACTCACAACCTACTGACGGTATATTGCAGATTCACGTTTGCTCGATTGACCGAATTCACGTGCCAATGATGTTTTTTTGCATGTCCGTCTCCGTCCGGTGCGCCGCCCCGCCTTGCGACTCCGATGGGTCTATGCCGGTCCCCAATAATACGTACGAGCGGCGGAACACTCGTACGAGGCCTACGGGACGAGGGGGCCCGTCCCAACACGTTCCGAAAAAAGTCGACCGGCACCTCAACTACCATACCCCCCCTATAGTAGTTAAAAAAAAAAAAAACCCCAGTGACAGCAGTAGACACGGTTTGTCCCGTAAATCACACGGTCATTTCGGGTGGTTCCGTGCATTTTTTTTCAAATGTTATTGCATGGTCCTTTAGTTTAGAGCATTTTAACAATGCTTGGTAAATTTCAAAGCGTTTGGATGATTATTTCATTGAAAACGACGATGTCCAAATTTATGCCCAGCTGTCCGCCAAAGTTCCTTGTCTGACTTAGCCAAGTACTTGGGATTGTTGGGAATGTGAGAGGAATATATGGCATATCGTTTGCCTCACTAATTAAATAGTACAATAAGCTCTAAAACAAATGTATATGCCATTTTGGCACGAGAACGACGTAAAACGACATAGGCCAAGGCATAACACAGAACCGTCGTAAAAGTACTGGGGTGGCAGGCGGGTAAACCTCTGTTGCGTGATATTTTCCGCATCCGTCCGCAACTGTGCGCAATTTGGGCGCCCTCGTTCCGCATAAGTCCGCAACCTCGGCACCCTCGTTCCGCCATAAGTCCGCAACCTCGGCACCCCCGTTCCGCATAAGTCCGCAACTTGGGCACCCTCGTACCGCAACTTTCCGCAACCTCGGCACCCTCGTACCGCAACTTTCCGCAACCTCGGCACCCTCGTACCGCAACTTTCCGCAACCTCAGCACACCCGTACCGCAACTTTCCGCAACCTCGGCACACCCGTTCCGCATAAGTCCGCAACCTCGGCACCCCGTACCGCAATTTTCCGCAACTTGGGCACTCTCGTACCGCATAAGTCCGCAACTTGGGCACCCTCGTACCGCAACTTTCCGCAACCTCGGCACCCCCGTACCGCAATTTTCCGCAACCTCGGCCCACCCGTACCGCAACTTTCCGCAACCTCGGCCCACCCGTACCGCAACTTTCCGCAACCTCCGGCACCCCCGTACCGCAATTTTCCGCAACGTCGGCCCACCCGTACCGCAATTTTCCGCAACGTCGGCCCACCCGTACCGCAACTTTCCGCAACCTCGGCACCCCCGTACCGCAACTTTCCGCAACCTCGGCACCCCCGTACCGCAACTTTCCGCAACCTCGGCCCACCCGTACCGCAACTTTCCGCAACCTCGGCACACCCGTACCGCAACTTTCCGCAACCTCGGCACACCCGTACCGCAACTTTCCGCAACCTCGGCACCCTCGTACCGCATAAGTCCGCAACCTCGGCACCCTCGTACCGCATAAGTCCGCAACCTCGGCACCCTCGTACCGCATAAGTCCGCAACCTCGGCACCCTCGTACCGCATAAGTCCGCAACCTCGGCACCCTTGTACCGCATAAGTCCGCAACCTCGGCACCCTCGTTCCGCATAAGTCCGCAACTTGGGCACCCTCGTACCGCAACTTTCCGCAACTTGGGCACTCTCGTACCGCAACTTTCCGCAACTTGGGCACTCTCGTACCGCAACTTTCCGCAACTTGGGCACCCTCGTACCGCAACTTTCCGCAACTTGGGCACCCTCGTACCGCATAATTCCGCAACCTCGGCACCCTCGTTCCGCATAAGTCCGCAACCTCGGCCACCCTCGTACCGCATAATTCCGCAACCTCGGCACCCTCGTACCGCATGAGTCCGCAACTTAGGCACCAACGTTGCGCATAAAGCCCGCAACTTAGGCACCCTCGTTCCGCATAAGTCCGCAACTTAGGCACCCTCGTACCCCATAAGTCCGCAACTTGGGCACACTCGTTCCGCATGAGCCCGCAACGTAGGCACACTCGTTCCGCCACAAGTCCGGCACTTAGGCACACTCGTTCCGCATGAGTCCGCAACTTAGGCACGCTCGTACCCCATAAGTCCGCAACTTGGGCACACTCGTTCCGCATGAGCCCGCAACGTAGGCACACTCGTTCCGCACAAGTCCGGCACTTAGGCACACTCGTTCCGCATGAGTCCGCAACTTAGGCACACTCGTTCCGCATATGCCCGCAACGTAGGCACACTCGTTCCGCATGAGTCCGCAACGTAGGCACGCTACTTCGGCACACTCGTTCCGCACAAGTCCGCAACTTCGGCAC
>NW_017616936.1:0-2500 GCF_001879475.1 Ipomoea nil
TTCCAGTTCATTGAGAGCTTGCATCAAGATTTCACCGAGCTAGTATCACCCCTGCAAAAAAGCATTAAGTCATCCGCGAAAGCCAAGTGGCTAATGCGGAGGTTAGTGCACCTTGGATGAAACTTGAAACCCGGGCTCTCCACCTTACTTTTCAGCATCCTCGAGAAATATTCCATGCATAAAGTAAAAAGCATCGGCGACATGGGATCTCTTGCTCAGTCCCCGCTTCCATTAAACTTGCCCTTTATATTGCCATTAATGCTCACCGAGAAAGATGCCGTTTGGACACATTCCATTATCCAACCTGTGAAAATAGACGGGAAGCCAAATCCCTCTAGAGCCTCTCTCAAGAAATCCCAACTGACTGTATCATACGCCTTTTCGAATATCCACCATTATCATGCATCTTGGGGAGGTTCTTTTCCTGGAGTAACCTCTTATTAATTCTGGGCTAACATGACATTATCTGACACCGATCTGCCTCCGACAAACGCCCTTGGGCCTGGTCCACAATCTCGGGTAACACACTGGACATGCGAGCTGCTATCACCTTGGTTATTATTTTATAAAAAACGTTGCAGCAGGCTATCGGCCGAAAGTCCTCTACTCTCAAATCATGAGACTTCTTGGGAATCAAGGCAATGCACGTGTGTGTTCCATTGCTTCAATAACTGGCCATTTCTGAAGAATTCCATTACCGCCGAGATCACTAACGAACCAATACGGTTCCAGTTTGCTTTAAAGAAAGCTGCAGTGTATCCATCTGGTCCCGGGGCCTTATCATTTCCCATTGAAAAGAGAGCATTTTTAATTTCTTCTTTGGAGATCGGGCTATCAAGTTCGCAGCCTGTTCATGAGATACATTAGTGCCACGACTGAAATACATGCTATTTGTTCTACTTCTGTCCCTCGAGGTGCCAAACAGCTCAGTGTAGAACTTCACAAAAAGATTACCCACTTGGTTCAGGGAAGTTGTGAGATTCCCTTCCTGGTCAAGAATGGCCGAGATAGTCGATGAGGCATTCCTTTTATTAATAAGGCTATGAAAATAACGGGACCCTTTATCTGCCTCTACCAAGTGTACGGTGTTTAATTTTTGTGCAAAGAAACGTCTCTCGCTTCCATTAGGAACAAAGCCTTCTTTCGTAGTTCCTTTACCATGTTCCTTTCATCTTCGTTGGCATTCAGGACATCCAACGCATCTTGGGCAGCCTCGTACACTTCTTTTGCTTCACGAGTCCTTTCAGATATGTGGCTAAAGTCGTTCCGGTTTAACGAGCGAAGGGGGCCTTTTAGAGCTTTCAATTTTTTGGCGAGGATATACTGCTTCGATCCTATTATCTGTTCCCTCCACACATCCTCAACAATATCCTTAAATTTAGGATGCGAAAGCCACATATTCATGAACTTAAAAGGTCTCTTTTTCCCCCACTGGTACGGCTGATGTGGAAATAATGACGGGGCAGTGATCAGAATTGCATGCGAGGAGTTTAAAATCTGCCATGCACGAGGCCTTGACTATTCCATCTATCATTGACCAATACACGATCAAGCTTTGCCTCCATGAACCTATTCCTCCACGTAAAGAACTTTCCCGTAGACATGCAGTCGGATAAATCACACTTCGCACAACAATTCTCTAGGTCTTGTATCTCATACCTCGATGGAACATTACTCCTCTTCTCTCCGATGGTGACAACACCGTGTTGAAATCCCAGAGATTAGCCAAGGTACACAGATAGTCAGACTTAGGCCTTCGATCCTCTCCAAAGGGTCTTCTCGAGACAACAGAAAAAAGGCCATAAACAAAAGGTGCAGTAGAAAGACTTTTGAGACACTTTGCAACGGATAGAGCAGTGGATGTGTTGTGGACCAGTTTCAAAATCTCACAATCTGCAAGGTTTGGATTCCATGTTACTAGAATTCTCCCACCCTCATGATCATGAAAATTGGATGAGAATTTCCATCCATTCTTACGGTTTTTGACAAACAACTCAGCCTTCTCAAGCGACATTTTGGTCTCTATTAACGCACAAACAGATAACTTATGTTTCCATATGAAGTCCCAGACTTCTTTCTGTTTGAGGGGTTGATTCAAACCCCTCACATTCCATGATCCTAGAATCATTGAGCACCTAAGGTGGGTACTCGCCGACCACCGCCGCCAGCCACTTTATTTAACCCAAGTGGCAGGGTAATCCGAGGTGCTTTTCTCTTCATTTTAGATTGTGGGGACTTCCTTCTTGCCCCAGCCACGACCCGAGAGGGTTCTTTTGTTGGGGTGATCACGAGATCATCCTCAGTCTCATCTTGTGGCACAGGTTCATCATTAGGTTCGAGAGCAGGAGGAGATTTCTGGGCACTTTCAGCAGCCTTCTTAGCCTTACGTGCCTTCTTTTTTTCAGACCTTGCTATTGCAAGAGCAAGTTCAACAATTTCAGTTCCGGTCTCAATAGAGGGTTCAACTGCAGCTTCAGCCGAGACCACAATTTCCTTCCCA
>NW_017616937.1:0-1243 GCF_001879475.1 Ipomoea nil
GGGGCAATAACGATTTAAGAGTGAACAACTAAATACATTAATAATCATTTAATATACTCAAAATATATCATTACATTACAAATATACTAAAATTTAGAACGTCTCTCTTACATATCACGAAAATCATCTATAATTGAATCTATAATAAATTGTTTGCAATTTGCTTTTCAATGTACACTAACAAACAATCATTGAGAAATTGATCATCCATCTTGTTACGAAGTGTAGTCTTGACTATTTTCATGGCAGAAAAAGATCGTTCTGTAGTAGCTGTAGATACGGGAAGCGTGAGAATGAGAGTTACTATTCTGAACACAAGAGGATATATGTCCAATTTTTCTAGTTTTCACCATCCATTGACAGAGATCAGAAATACTTTCTAGTTCTCTAAAATCAGGAAGTTGTTGCACATGTTCAAAATGTTCAAGTTGCATTCTTAATTGCAAAATCTCATAATATGCAAAGTCTTGTGGGTAAAATTTCTCTACCAACTTGCAAATTCATCAATTCTGAATGATATACGCATTCTTTTGGATCTAGGGATGAACTCAGAACAATTAACTCCATTGTTTATCATCAAACCTATTGTTCAACTCTTGCAACTGAGAATCAATCACCGCATTAAAAATATCAACTTTGTAATGATGTCCAACTGTTAATTCATCTTGTTGATTCCTAGCCCTTCCTCTTCTTGCAATATATTGAGCATCAAAATCTGGCACACTTATATTGACATTTTCACAAAAAGACTTCACACTTGAAACTAATTCATCCCATCCACTATCTCTTAATTTTTGAATAAGCAATTTAGTAAATGTCACAAGATGCATTGCATTCAATATATCTTGAGATTGGAGTTGCAAAGCTTGGCAAAGCATATTAGAAATCTCTAGAACTTTTCTCATGAGGTGCATAATGAATACAAATTCAAAAGAAGTCATTACCTCATAAGCTACATCGGCATCTCCACGGTGAGTAGGTGTAGTTCCATCTTCAATAATATTAAGTAAAACTTCACATGTTGCACTAAACATTCTCATCAAACTTGATATGGATTTCAAATGAGAGCTCCAACGAGTATCACCGGGCCTTTGTAAAGAAGAACCAATTTGGTTAAGACCCATTCCACTTTCAAGCTCATCGATACTAAGCAAATGAGCAATATTTGAGCATGAGCAGCTTTCAACTTGTCATTGCGCTTACATGAAGCCCCAACAACATTAATAATGGAGTTCAACTTAGT